>NW_006760386.1:5715590-5716727 GCF_000271605.1 Fomitiporia mediterranea MF3/22
GTTTGTCCGTTGATGAACTAATCATCTCATAATACTCCCCTTCAAACTCTTACTAGTCTGAGTAAACTGGTAAGATGTTTGACTTGTGGTACATGTAGCACTTTAGTTAATATATCTGCTTGTTGATTGTTTGTCTGTATGTATTTCACATTTATGTACTCTAACTCAATGTAGCATTTAATAAAATCTTTCTTATGATCTAAATGCTTTGTTTGTTCCAAATATTTGAGTTTGTCCAATGTAACTGTTTGTATAACAGCATTGTTATTGCAAAAGATATTAATTGGTGCATCAGAGACCTGTAGAATCTCTTCAGCTAAATGTGTAAGTGTGATTGCTTCCTGTGTTCCTCTTGCAAGAGCTATTAATTCAGCTTCATACATTGAATTTGCCACCAGTGTTTGTCTTTTACTTGACCACAAAACTAATGAATTGCTCAAGTAAAATGTATATCCTGATATTACACAATGCCCTTCTTGCATCATACTGTCTGTGTCTGTATAGCTATTCAATATTGATTGATTTGTGCTACTGAGTTGGAGCCAGACATTGCTCATAGTTTTTAAGTACATGTAACAATGTTTAAGTGCTAGATAATGCTCCATACCAGGGTCATTGAGGTATTTTGCTAACTGATTTGTTGCAAATGCTATATCTGGCTGTGTACAGTCTGTAATGTATCTAAGTGTGCTAACCATGTTCATGTATAGTATATCAGACATTTGTTTTCTATCATTATCAGTTTGCAATACTGTTTTTAATTGTGTACCAGACTGTATGAGTGTTTGTACACTTTGTTTGTTTGTAAGTTCATAACATTCTATTATACTATTAATATAATGTGTCTGACACATCCTAATGAATCTATGCTCTCTGTTGTGTTGAATCTCTATACCAAGTAGTTAGTGTAATTTGCTACTGTCTGTATATTGTAAATGACATACAATAGATTGTTTTATCATTGCAATAGTATTATTATTCATTGCTGCAATAGTAATATTGTCAACATGTACAAATAATATGGCTACAGTTATTTCTTTCTTCTTTGTAAAGAATACAGTGTTATCATGTTTGGATTTCGTTAATCTGTATTTAAGTAGTATATTAGATAGTGTTTTATACCATCTTCTACTAGCT
>NW_006760386.1:5721402-5747872 GCF_000271605.1 Fomitiporia mediterranea MF3/22
AGACTAGTAGAACTTATACTTATAGTTGACTCAAGAGTGTGTCCCTAATGTGAGTAGAGGAGTTCAAGCATCCTACATGTTAGTAACAGTATAGAGGGGACCTGAAGGCTCAGCAAGGGGACTCAGGCTACAACTATCCTACACAACAGAAATACAGAATGCAAGCACTAGAACATAGTTGGAACTTGCAGAACAGGCAGAGAGAGAGAGTAAGACAAGAGTAGAGTATATAGAGTGAGCCTAAGAGTACAGGACTATCTAGAGTAGACAAGATCAAGACTACAGGACCAGTCTGATCTTGTACACCTATATATACTAAACTACACAAGAGTACTCAGAGAGTATGAGCCACTTAAGAATAATAAGCTACAAAGAATGAAAGAAAGGAATGTTAAAGATAAAGGTACAAAGAATGAAGGGATGGACAAAGGGTAAGAGACTATAGAATGATACAAAGAATGAAGGGGTGGTCAAAGGAATGGAATGATGAAGTAAGGAAGGGTAGTAGCAAGAGTCAGTATGTATATAGTCTATAAACAGCACCCTTAAGAGACAGAAGTCCTGAGTTCTAGTACAGAAGAGTGTAGAACCCTTAGAACTAAAGGTACAAGAGTAGAGAACTGTAACATCACCCCCCCTCTAAAACCAATCATCCTGATTGGTGAGCATTAGGCTTGATTAGTAGCTTAAGTATAAGTCAGAATGGTAGGGTTTGGAAATCTGTAAGGTAGAGTTGATACAGAGCACCTGGATGAAGTTAATAGAAGTCTTGGATCACTTTAGCAGTATGGGTGAGATTCTCAGCAGGTTCCCAAGTGTGTTCTTCAACTAGGTATCCCTTCTAGTAGATAAGGAACTTGAGCTTTCTGTACACTAGCTTAGCATCTGCTACATACTCTACTTTGTATTCTAGTTCAGAACTAATGAGTTCTGGTGGAGACAGTAGGGGTCTTTGTTGTAAAGGAAAACTTGGATCATAGTATTAAGACAGTAGAACCTTGTTAAACACTGAGTGTATACACTTCTATATTGTTAGAAGTTGGAGTTTGTAGACAGAGGTACTGACCTTCTTTTTAATAACAAAGGGTCTGAAGCACTTATTGTCTAACTTCTTTATTAGGTGATTCATGGTCAGGTTAGTAGCTTCTAGTATAACTTTGTCACTAGACTGGTAATCCTTGGCTACAGACCTCTTCCAATCATAGTTCTGCTTTATAACTTGTACTACCTTTTCTAAAAGAGCTCATGTGTCCTCCCTAGTTCTGTGTATCTGTTCTACAAAGTCTGTTACAGATTTAGAACTGCTATTCTAGTTTGGAACTGTCCCCTGGTACAAATGTCTCCTATGATTGAGGAAGAACAGGGACTGTCCTGTTACAGAGTGTTACTAGTTATTGTGCACAAATTCTGTCAGAGCTAGCCATTTAGACCAATCTGATTACTAATGATTGATGAACATTCAGAGGTAGAGCTCAATCTCCTGATTGACTCACTCAGTTTGACTGTCAGTCTGTAGGTGATAGATAGTAGAAGGGTTCCCTTGAATTCTGAGAAGTACATATAAGTCCTACATGAATTTTGACTCAAATTATAGTCCACAATCATGAATGAGCTTCTGAGAGAGTCTGTACAACTAGAAGACATGATCCTGATAAATACACACTATACTTTCAGAAGTGAGTTCTGTTCAGGTTGGAACTGTATGGACTTACTTAGAGAATTAGTCAACAATTACACAGATAGTGTTGTAACCCTAAGACTTAGGTAGCTCACTGATCAGGTCTACTAAGACTTCTTCCTAAGAATGATCTAGAATCTGATACAGATGTAAGGGAGCCCAAACCCTTGTCTGGTAGGCCTTAGTCTATTAGCATGTATTATAACCAGTCACATACTTCAGGATTTCCCTCTACATTCTGGGCCACTAGTAGTTCCAAGTAATGAGTTCCTGTGTTTTGTGTCAGCCTAAATGTTCTACAGTCAGATTGTTATAATAAGCTTAAACAATGTCCTCCTACAGCTTCCAATCTTTCAGAATGTACAGTCAGCCTTCCTAGTAAACCTGTCTATCCTTATCCTCCTCCTAATCCCTTGCCTGCTTCTCTAGTTACTTTACTACAACCTAGTCCTGTGTGTATCTTAGAGCTTACTGTATGTAAGTGACAAAGTTGACATCCTTAGATTTGAGTCAGATCTCTTAGATTGTCTTAGACACAAAATAGGAATTGTCTAGGAGAACAAGATTTTTGTTATTATTCTTCCCCCTTTTATAACCTACTTGTTTTAAGAGTAAATCAGCTTTCATTATTTGTGTTCTGAGTTTGTGAGTCAGTACAAAGTCAAAGTTCTACAGTTCTAACATTCAGTAGGCTTGGTAGCAGTTGAGCTTCTGAGGTGCTCAGAAGTACTAGAGGTTAAGGTAATTACTCTAAATCTCAAACTTCTGTGTAACACTAAGGAGATATTAACACTACTCCTCTAGGGAACAGACAATTGTAAGGAGTTCCTTATTATAAATAGGGTAGTTCTGTTCTGTTACAGAGAGGGATTCTGATTGGAACACTATTAGATACTACTTTCTGTCAATAAACTAAGACAGTACTACTCTATTTGTAAAGTCAGAAGAGTCAGCTTTGACTCAGAACTTGTCTACAACTGTTAGAACTACTAATACAGGCTTACTAGTAATAGCCTGCTTTAGGGACTCAAACACAGACTGCTACTGATCCTCCCATTACTAAGGAACATCTTTGCTAGTAAGATTGTAAAAGGGCCAGACAATAGTACTAAAGTCTTAAATGAAGCATTAGTAGTAGTTTACAAACCTAAGGAACACTTAGACCTGTTTCAGGTTCTAAGGTTACAGTCAGTTCTAAACTACAGTTACCTTTGCTAGATCCATACAGACCTCTCCTCCACTAATTACAAAGCTTAGATAATCTACTGACTCCTGTACAAAAGAGTACTTTGTTTCTTAGAGAAACAGTTTATTATTTTGGAGCTGTTGTAGAACTGCTTAGATTAGTTAGTAATAGTGCTCAACTGTCTGGGTGAAGATCAGAATGTTATCTAGATACACACTAACATACTCTAAATTAATCAGATCTGTAAGAATGTGATTCATGAATGACTGGAACATTGTAAGCAAGTTAGTTAGTCTGAAGAATATTACAGTTGGTTTGTACAATCTGTAATTAGTTTAGAACACAGTCTTCTACTCATCTCTGTCTCAGATCTGAATATTATTGTATCCTTATTAAATGTCCAACTTAGTAAAAACTCTAGATGTATGTGTCTTATTAATGAGCTCCTGAATCAGGAGGAGCAGATACTTGTTTTTGACAGTACCCTCATTAAGATAATAATAATTCTAGACTAGGTAGAGCTTCCCATCTTTCTTTTTAATAAAGAAGAAAGGGGAGACTATAAGGGACTTTAAGGGTTGGATCTAGCTGTTCTAAAGATTTTCCTGAAGGAACTTGTTGAGTGCCTCCTACTTGTCTCTGTTGAGTAAGTAGACCTTACAATCCTTAGGTTGGAAACTCTTAGTCAATTCAATTGTATGGTTCTAGAGACAGTGTTTAGGAAGCTAGTCAAATTCCTCTTTACTAAAGACTTTGAGGAACTCTTGGACAAAATCTGGCAGGCTGGGTCTATGTGTGTTCTAGAGTAGAGTTGTTCTGAGAAGGTTCTAGACTGGTTCTGTCTCAGACATTCTTCAGATTGACTCTGTTCTACTTTGACTAGAATATGTATCTACATATTTATCCAAATCAAAGAAGAACAACTAGTCACCTTCATCAGAACTGTTAGTAACATTAAAAGTGTTTGTATCTACTTAGAACAGTAGTATAAGGTAGTTGTAAGACTTGAGACACTGATTGAACACAAGTGTCTGCTCTAACTAGTCAATAGTAGGGTTGTAAGCTTTGAGCTATTCAAATCTGATAAAGACATCTGTCTTTCTAAGGTTAGTAACTCTAAACTCAATACTTTCCTTATAATCCTGAATGGTCATCCATAGTTGGACAAACTTGGTGATCCAACCATTCTGGTTCAGAGTTCTGTCCACATTGTATACTAGGATCAGAAGTAGAATGTGTTAAGTAGGGAGGTAGTGTTCCTGTATGAAGGCCTTATTAATGTACAAACTAGTGTATCTACTGTTTACTAGAGCCATTGTTTAGATCTGGGGGGATCCTAAGAAGGGAGCCAAGAGAACAAGGACTTGGAGCTAGTACTTAGAATGTTCTTGAATGAACTGCTACTTGTTCTGAAGAGAACATACAGTTTGTACAGTCTTGTTGTCTAAGAGGGTAAGTATATGTACTAACATTTCCTTATTAACCTCTCTCTTTCAACAAGGACAGACCTATGTTCTCAACTGTAAACTCAGCTGAGGCCATCCCTACTTGATACTATGGACAAACTACTAAGTAGTGAACAGGGCTGGGTAGTATTCTGAATGTTCTGAGATCTTGGAACACAGAAGTAGCAGGTCAGATTGTATAGATTTAGACTCAGATAAAGTGTAAAGAGAAGAATCAAAAGAATCAGAAGAAATAGGAGAACTATCTACTTTTGTTTTCAACTTTTTTCTTTCTAATAAATAATTTTGTTAATTTATTTTTTCTACTTTTTCTACTTTTTCTACTTTTCTTACTTTATTTACTTCTAATCCTACAGTGTCCATTGAATCAAAAGTGGCTATTAAAAAATCTGAGTTATAGCTCTTCAGTGTTACATTCACTGTTAGACCTCTACAAAATCCTAGAGTACATAGTCAGGGTCTAGGAGTTCTGAGGTGACTTCCAGATTTGTAGAAAAGGCTTCTTACTATAAATCCTGCTTGTTACTTGTTATTACTCTAATGACCTGACAGATATACTGTTACTTCTGTAGACAGTCCTTAATTTGGTGCTCTGACTTTCTACAGGCAAAGTATACTCCTTACTTTCAGGCTTCTCTAATGTCTATTAGAACAGATTGATTGTGAATTATAGACAGATTGATCTGAGGGCTTAGAACTGTCAGAGCCAGATGTATGTACAAGCATTCTGTATAGACTTAATACATTCAAGCTGTAGCTTGGTCAAAGGAGATAGTGTGTGTCTTCTACTCAGTATAGGTAACCAGTTCTAGTATTATTCTAAGAATCTTATCAACCAGTTCTAGGTGAAGAGCTTTTTCAAGTATTCTAATAAGGACATTATCAAACCCAAGTATGAATCCTACCTTCTAGGCCAAAATATTAAACTCCTGAAAGAAAGCATTAACAGAATGTTTGCCCTGTCACAGAGACACAAGCTTGTTTTACACATTGTACTTCTCATTCAGATTAATAAAGGAAGTACAGAGCTACCTTATGAATTCCAAGTATGACTCATTATTCTAAAGTCAGATCAGGCTTCTGATCTAATGACCTTCAATCCAGTTCTGGGCCCAGGTGGCTGTGTTACCTTCCTTTATGAAGGAGAGGATGAATAGGACACAATTGAGATCTAAGAATAGATTAGTTGAAGCAGTAGCTATATATAGTTTGACTTAGTACTAGAAGTCCTTAAAGTGTTACCTATTAAAGTCTGAAGGGTAGGCTACATACACTTTCTTTCCAGAATGGGTTACAACTTCCAGAACAATCAGAACAGGTTCTGAAGAGGTTAGAGGCATGTGGTTAGTAAAGGCCTCTTAGATAGAGGTCTGTATGTATTAAGCTAGTTCTACTTGTAACTACTGATCTGGTAGGACAGTAGGGGTGGCAGTCAGTATAGGAGGGTCTATGTTTACACTATAAAGGGATTGACACTAAACTAAAAGGGGTAATGAATAGAAGAAGGGTAGTAAAAGTTTAAAAGGGTTTAGAAAGTTTAAAATTTAAAAATGTAAAAGGGTTAGAACAAAGGAAAGAGATCAACACAACAGTAAGTACTAATGCTTGAAACATAGGAGAGTTGTAGAGTAGTAATAGGTAGTCTTGATCTGATGTCAGCAACAGTGTAGAGGGGACCCAAAGGCTCAGCAAGGGGACCCAGGCTACAACTATCCTACACAACAGAAATACAGAACACAAGTACTAGAACATAGTCAGAACTTGTAGAACAGGCAGAGAGAGAGAGTGAGACAAGAGTAGAGTATATAGAGTGAGCCTAAGAGTACAGGACTATCTGGAGTTATTATAAGATGATTAGTTCATCAACAGACAAACCACAAGACAATGACTTCATAATGTCTCAGTTAGAATACATACAATATAAGAACAAGAGACACTGAGCAGTCAATTGTCACCTCACCCCTTGCCTATACATGCCCCCCTTTAAGTTCTCCCTCTTAACAGGTTATGAGTCTTGAGCTCCCTGCATACACACATCTACTGTACACTCTAAACTCTTTACTTGCATACATTCACACACATTTGCATCATGGTTCCCCCACATACAGATACATGCTATAAACCAGCCAATGTACCTAAATACTTTGGTCAAAACATTACAATGCTTAAGACTGAAGCAAACTACAAGATGTGGCACTACTGTATTGTTTCTAGTGTTACAGCTACATGCTTCAAACACTTACTAAAGGATGAACTGCAGAACAAAGCTGAGAGGGAGATGGCTAAGGCCATTCATACATGCATAGTCAATAACATTGCTGACACAATATTGGCAAACTATATACACTTCAATACATCTATCCCTCAGTTAATGAAAGTGCTTGAAGAATGCTTTAACCCTCAGACAGTATGTAAAAAGGCTATTGACAAATCAGTACTGTTTATTTGTAGAGACCATGTAAAACATTTTGGATGTACATTAGACAGACTTGAGGAAGCATACACAACTCTGTCTGCTAATGGTGATCCACCACACAACTCTACATACAAAGCAGCAATATTGCTTGCCACTCCTGAGTAATATACACACATAGTAAATACAATAATACAATCTACTGATGCCCAAAACGAAGGCAAACCAGTCAATGAACATAAGAAAGTCAAACTGAAGCAACTAATCCTTACATTGTGGAACACCTACAACAATTACTGTGCTAAACAAGCACAAGATTCTAATGATCAGACAAAGAATAATGCATGCATTAATACAATGTATAAAGCCAATAAGTAGAGGAAATTCAATCCACCAAATCTGTTCAATCTGACAAAAGCAAAATGTTTCAATTGTGGAAAAACAGGACATTTCTCTAAGGAATGCTGCAAACCTCCTACTGAAGCTACAAAGCTTGCACATGCTAAACATTAGGCTAACATCATGCATAAAACAAATCAAACTGTGGAAAACACAATGAACACATTTATTATTGAAAACCCAAACGAAAACAATGTTGAATTAAAGGAAAGCAATGTTGAAATGAACAATAACACCTATGCTCTTATTCTGAGCAACCAGGACAAACAATTCGAACAATATGCTTCCTGGGTATGTACCAACATATTTACAAATACAATCATAGCTAACAAGAAATCCTATATGCAAACAATGGATTTACTTGATTCCAGTACATCAATACATGCTACTCCTTATCTATTTCAATTAACAGATGTACACAACATAACTCCTATGATTGTAACTATTGCAAATAGGTCAACAATGACTCTTAATTGAGCTGGATCTATGTGTATTGAAATCCTAAAGAATATACAAGAAAAAAGCGTCATAACATTACAAAACATCTATTACTATCCACAAATGACCTTTTCCCTCATAAGTCAAGCACTACTATGTAGGGAAGGTTATTCTTTTATGTTTACAAACAATAATTGTACTATAACATCACTATGTAACAAATACATCAGACATATACGATTGAGAAATAACTTGTATATTTTGTACAATAATCATTTATTAAAAACAATGAACGAACTATCTATTTATGATATACATAAATGCCTTGGACACATAAGTTACAATTATATTAAACAATTATTAAAGACACAACCAAGTGTACTATCAACTAAAATAACAAACTATGAAGAAAAAGAATGTATTGAATGCATAAAAGCAAATATTGAACATACACCAATACCAAAACTATGTCAATCTCCTCTTGCAAATCAATTTGGAGATCTTATTCATATTAATATCATTGGTCCTATTGAACTGCACACATATAAGAACATATGCTACTTATTAACAATTGTAGACAATTCTACTTGTTGGTGCATAATGCTCAAATTACAAACAAAATCCAATGCATATACACAATACATACAATGGACAACTAAAATATTTACACAGCACAGAGTTAAAATAAAGCTTTTACAAAGTGATAATGATACTGTATTCCTTAGTGAAGATTTCCAACAATATTTAGATTCACAAGGAACAAAACGAAGATTAACAGTACATCATACTCTACAACAGAACAGAATAGTGGAACGAATGCATAAAACTATATTTAGAGGTGTAAGAGCATATCTAACATCTACTGAATTACTGTTTACATTATGGGCTGAAGCAGCAATTCATATTACCTATATTCATAATAGAACACTGTGTGCTACTTTAAATTACAATACCCCACATTATAAACATTACAGAACACACAGAACAATTGATAATATATACAAATTTGGTCAATATATTATCATTTGCAACGAAAATCCTACAAAAATACAACAGCAAGGTATCATTGCTTGTTGGATAGGATTAGACAATAAAAGTAAAGGCCATAAAACTTGGCACAATAATAAAATTACCATTGAACAAAATATTCAATTTCTCAAAGGTAAACCTCCTCAAATTGAAGGGGAGAAAATAGACAATACAAACAACAATACAAACAAGTGTTTAATAATTAAAAATAACAAAACAGACAATAGAATAATGAGAACAGACAATAATGATACAGACAATACTGATCCTAACAAAAAAGGAAAAGCAGCAGAACCAATGGACTTAATGGACAACAAAGTTAAATTAACCAAAAAAGAAGTAGAACCTAAATTACATTGATTGGAACAGAAACAGAAACCAACAGAACATACTATTGAGCTTAAACAATGTATGGAGAATAAACACATAATGAAATGCATGTATGCACTTAGTAAAAAGGATGAAGATAATATTGCCATTCATTTAACAGAATTTAATGCTAAAATAAGTGAAATACAATTGGATCCAACTTCATTTTATGAAGCAATCCAACGTCCAGATTGTGATTCATGGATTACAGCTATGAAAGACAAAATAAAACAATTAGAAAATCATAATACATGGGAAATCACAAATCCATGCCTATCTAATGTATTTCATAATTATTAGATGCTGCCCATGCTAATATTAATTGCACTATAGATAGTCTAGCAGTAGGAGCAAATAAATTGTCTGTATGATAGTCAAGGCTGTCAATCTGATAGTTTCCTTGAACTACTAATTGTGCTTTATATTTTTCTATACTATTATCAGTGTATTGCTTTATTTTATAGACAAATTGTGTTCCAATAATGTTAATATTATTATATAAAATCAGCATATCTGTATGGACAATTGACAGAAGACAAGGAAATATATGTTAAACCTCCTCCAGGTAACTTAATAGACAGACTATAGAATGGACAAATATTATGATTACGAAAAGTGCTATACAGATTAAAACAAGCTGGTAGAAGATGGTATAAAACACTATCTAATATACTACTTAAGTGTGGATTAACGAAATCCAAACATAATAATGCTATATTCTTCACAAAGAAGAAAGAAATAACTGTAGCCATATTATTTGTACATGTTGACAATATTACTATTGCAGTAAAGAATAATAATACTATTGCAATAATAAAACAATCTATTGTATGTCATTTACAATATACAGACAGCAGCAAATTACACTAGCTACTTAGTATAGAGATTCAACACAACAGAGAGCATAGATTCATCAGGATGTGTCAGACACATTATATTAATAGTATAATAGAATGTTACAAACTTACAAACAAACAAAGTGTACAAACACCCATACAGCCTGGTACACAATTAAAAACAGTATTGCAAACCAATAACAATAGAAAACAAATGTATAATATACTATACATGAACATGGTTAGCACACTTAGATACATTGCAGACTGTACACAGCCAGATATAGCATTTGTAACAAATCAGTTAGCAAAATACCTCAATGACCCTAGTATGGAGTATTATCTAGCACTTAAACATTGTTACATGTACTTAAAAACTACAAGCAATGTCTGGCTCCAACTTAGCAGTACAAATCAATCAATATTGAATGGCTATACAGATGCAGACAGTATGATGCAAGAAGGGCATTGTGTAATATCAGGATATGCATTTTACTTGAGCAATTCATTAGTTTTGTGGTCAAGTAAAAGACAAACACTAGTGGCAAATTCAATGTATGAAGCTGAATTAATAGCTCTTGCAAGAGGAACACAGGAAGCAATTGCACTTACTCATTTAGCTGAAGAGATTCTGTAAGTCTCTGATGCACCAATTAATATCTATTGTGATAACAATGCTGTTATACAAACAGTTACATCAGACAAACTCAAATATTCGGAACGAACAAAGCATTTAGATCATAAGAAAGATTTTATTAAATGCTACATTGAGTTAGAGTACATAAATGTGAAATACATACAGACGAACGATCAACAAGCAGATATATTAACTAAAGCACTACATGTACCACAAGTCAAACATCTTACCAGTTTACTTGGACTAGTAAGAGTTTGAAGGGGAGTATTATGAGATGATTAGTTCATCAACAGACAAACCACAAGACAATGACTTCATAATGTCTCAGTTAGAATACATACAATATAAGGACAAGAGACACTGAGCAGTCAATTGTCACCTCACCCCTTGCCTATGTGTGCCCCCCTTTAAGTTCTCCCTCTTAACAGGAGTAGACAAGATCAAGACTACAGGACTAGTCTGATCTTGTATGCCTATATATACTAAACTACACAAGAGTACTCAGGGAGTATGAGCCACTTAAGAATAATAAGCTATAAAGAATAAAAGAAAGGAATGTCAAAGATAAAGGTACAAAGAATGAAGGGATGGACAAAGGGTAAGAGACTATAGAATGATACAAAGAATGAAGGGGTGGTTAAAGGAATGGAATGATGAAGTAAGGAAGGGTAGTAGTAAGAGTCAGCACACATATAGTCTATAGACAGTACCTCTAAGGGACAGAAGTCCTGAGTTCCAGTACAGAAGGGTGTAGAACCCTTAGAACTGAAGGTACAAGAGCAGAGAACTATAACACTACAACAAATAGTGTTTATTCTTTTTTTTGTAATATGTAACTAGTACTTTATACTAGACTATTTACAAAGAGAATGAAGTACTCTTCTATACTTCCTACAGGTCAGGTGGTAGTGAAACAACATTATCACTTAGAGAATACAGCCATTCCATCTCTGAAGCATTCTTAAGAGTACTGTCTGTACAGAGAGCAGGTCTTTCTAGGTTCATAAGTGTAAGAAGAAAGCTTATACAAAAAGAGTATAAATTGTAGTTCAACCTAGTCCAAATATGTAAATTGTAATACTACAGTACATTTTCCCACAGCTTCATAACTAATTCTACTATATTTTAATACTTATTTCTACTACTTTATATATGTATCAAGTGAGGAGTGAACACTCTGAATTATATGTCAACTCAACTGGGTGTTCTTGTATTAAAATAGAAACATGAGTCCCAGGTCCAGTCCTCAGTCCTTAAGGTCCAGTCTGGTCCAGGAAAATATAGCATTTCCTGAACCTGGAACTGAACCTGTTCTGGACCTGATTGGACCAGACCTATTGTGACCTGGACCTCAGGTTTGGTCCTAGGGTTGACCCAGGTCTATTAGGTCCAGGACTGAACATCAGCAACTATAGTATTAAGTAGCATATTAGTCATTCAAAAAAACAGAAAAATGACAGAATAAAGTACATAATTATGTTTGTACAAGTCCTCTCCTCTAGAGAGATTGAAATAAATCATCAACTGTTTGTTAGCCCTACCAAATTCTTGCATTTATTGAGGAAAATTACTATTTTGGGTATATTGCATAATATAGTTAGCTAATTCCCAACATGTTAACAATGTTGTTTGGAAACTACCCTGCTAGTTTTCCACATGTGGTTATCCATGTGTAGGAAACCCTCAAAACAGTTTCTACTTGTACACTAAGATTCTCTTCACCCTTTCCTGCCCTCTCACCAATCAGCTCTTCCACCACTCTGTAGAATCAAAGCCACTATTCATAGAAGCAGTTTGTGAATATTAATATCACATGGGCATGTGGGCAGAAAGTAATGCCAAACAAGCAAAAGAAATCAAACTCAGTCCTTGGCACTGGTAGGCTGTTACACACATTGATGACGACTGTCTTGGTCTGTCTACTACTAGAAGGAACACTTTCATGGGGAAGGTAACCTTTCATAATGCATGCTTGATGCCTAACACTATAGTGTACTAGTGACAGTCTGCTAAGCTCATCTTTCAGTTAAAACATAGGTAGTTCAGCAATCTAATTCTTTCAGCAACGTGTTGATTGCACATTCAAGATATCACAGTGCTTCACTCTATGCAGGATAACAACAACTCCCTAGTCACCTACCAATTTTCATACTTTTATTCCAATTCTAATATGAATAATTTTTCACCTCTTTCAGGAACAATCATGATCAAATAAAGTATTTCACACTGCATTCTCTCTCTGAGTCACGTTTTCCGATCTTGTCAGGTTGTCAGGACCAACACAGTAGTATAAAAGTCATTTTCATGAAAGAGAGTTCCCAAGCATGAGCAGAATAACATAAAATATTTGATGGAAGCAGCTGAGAACAGAAATGTGGTGACAGACCTCATGTTGATCAGTATACCAGCTTACACCCTGTTTTCATTTCACTGCTGCCCTTGTCTACCACATAAAGAGGTACCATCCCCTCCTAGAACAATGACCTCTTTCTCTTTTTCTGGGTTTTTATTTTTTTCCCTTAGAAAGTTTTAAGTCACATTCATCAGGAAAAAGTTACATTTCTTATAATATATTGTAGACTTTGTAAAGTAACATGAGTATTGTATATATATTGTAAAGTAATTACAAGACTTGCAAATCAATTGTAAAGTTTGTAATAGACATGTTAATGTATATAAAGGCTAAGTAAGTGTTATGGATGAATACAATCTATTACAAGTATTATACTAACTTTGTATAATAGTCTAAAGTATTATGCTTACATTACATTTTTATTATAATTTCAAAGAAAGAGTGATATTTACAATATAACAATATAAGAATAATAATTGTTACCTTATACTTTATGTAAAAGGTATATTAATATATATAATAGTGTAAGAGTACTTGTTGTATTATTATTATCTTAATAAAAGTATACTATAAGTATATAATATGTGTGTTATATTTAGACTATCTACACAAATAGCTTACAATATTTGTAAAAGTTATTTCATTGACTTGTAATAATTACATTAGTGTGTTTAGAAAGTTATATACATGTTATATTACTTTTTACTATATTACAAAGTAGATTAATTATTTTATTTTATACCTAAATACAATAATTAAAATGTTCTATCAGTTGATGACTCATATTATAGTTGCTTATGTAATCAACTGCTGAAGATTGAGAGCATATAATGACACATTTCTCTTTATTACTCTTTTACCTCCTACCTTTACTATCTCTCTAACTCTCTGTCAGTAACAGTGTAGAGGGGACCTGAAGGCTCAGTAAGGGGACCTAGGCTACAACTATCCTACACAACAGAAATACAGAACACAAGTACTGGAACATAGTTGGAACTTGTGAAACAGGCAGAGAGAGAGAGTGAGACAAGAGTAGAGTATATAGAGTGAGCCTAAGAGTACAGGACTACCTGGAGTAGACAAGATCAAGACTACAGGACTAGTCTGATCTTGTACACTTATATATACTAAACTACACAAGAGCACTCAGGGAGCATGAGCTACTAAGAATGATAAGCCACAAAGAATGAAAGAAAGGAATGTCAAAGATAAAGGTATAAAGAATGAAGGGATGGACAAAGGGTAAGAGACTATAGAATGAACAAAGAATGAAGGGGTGGTCAAAGGAATGGAATAATGAAGTAAGGAAGGGTAGTAGTAAGAGTCAGTATGTATATAGTCTATAGACAGTACCTCTAAGGGATGGAAGTCCTGAGTTCTAGTACAGAAGAGTGTAGAACCCTTAGAACTGAAGGTACAAGAGTAGAGAATTGTAACATTACCCCCCCTCTAAAACCAATTGTCCTGATTAGTAAACATTAGACTTGGTTAGTAGCTCAGGTATAGGTTGGAACAGTAGGGCTTAGAAATCTGTAAGGCAGAGTTAATGTAGAGTACCTGGATGAAGTTAATAGAAGTCTTAGATTGTCTTAGTAGTATGAGTAAGATTCTCAGTAGGTTCTCAAGTGTGTTCCTTAACTAAGTATCCCTTCTAGTAGATAAGGAACTTAAGGTTTCTGTACACTAGCTTAGTATCTGTTATGTACTCTACTTTGTATTCTGGTTCAGAACTGATGAGTTCTGGTAGAGACAGTAGGAGTCTTTGTTATGAAGGAAAACTAGGATTGTAGTACTGAGACAGTAGAACCTTGTTAAACACTAAGTGTATGTACTTCTATATTGTTAAAAGTTAGAGTTTGTAAGTAGAGGTACTAACCTTCTTTTCAATAATGAAGGGTCTAAAGTACTTGTTGTCCAACTTCTTTATTAGACAATCTGAGGTCAGATTAGTAGCTTCTAGCATAACCTTGTTACTAGGCTGGTAATCCTTAACTGTAGACCTCTTTTAATCATAGTTCTACTTTATAACCTGTGCTACCTTCTCTAAAAGAGCTTGTGTGTCCTCTCTAGTCCTGTGTATCCATTCTACAAAGTCTGTTACAGATTCAGAACTACTGTTCCAGTTCAGAACTGTCCCTTAGTACAGATGTCTTCTATGATTGAGGAAGAACAGGGACTGTCCTATTATAGAGTGTTGCTAGTTATTGTACACAAATTCTGTTAGAGCTAACTATTCAGACTAATCTGATTATTAATAATTGATGAACATTTAGAGGTAGAGCTCAATCTCCTGATTGACTCACTCAGTTTAACTATTAGTCTACAGGTAATATGTAGTAGAAAGGTTCTCTTGAATTCTGAGAAGTATATACAAGTCCTGTATGAATTTTAACTCAAATTACAGTTTACAATTGTGAATGAGCTTCTGAGAGAGTCTGTACAACTAGAAGACATAATCCTGATAAATGTACACTATGCCTTCAGAAGTGAGTTCTGTTCAGGTTGGAACTGTATAGACTTGCTTAGAGAATCAGTTGACAATTACACAGATAGTGTTATAACTCTAAAACTTGAGTAGCTTGTTAATCAGGTCTACTAAGACTTCTTCCTAAGAGTAATCTAGGATCTGATACAGGTGTAGAGGAGCCTACACCCTTGTCTAGTAGGCCTTAGTCTGTTAACACATATTGTAACTAGTCATGTACTTCAGGATTTCTCTCTGTATTCCTGGCCACTAGTAGTTCTAAGTAATAAGTTTCTACATTTTGTGTCAGCCTAAATGTTCTATAGTCAGATTGTTATAATAAACTTGGACAATGTCCTCTTACAGCTTCTAATCCTTTAGAATGTACAGTCAGCCTTTCTAGTAAACCTATCTATCCTTATCCTCCTCCTAATCCCTAGCCTGCTTCTCTAGCTACTTTACTACAACCTGGTCCTATGTGTGTTTTAGAGCTTACTGTATGTAGGTGACAAAGTCAACATCCTTAGATTCAAGTCAGATCTCTCAGATTGTCTTGGATGCAAAATGGGAATTGTCTAAGAGAACAAGATTTTCATTATTATTCTCCCTCTTTTTATAACCTACTCATCTTGAGAGTAAATTGGCTTTTGTCATTTGTGTTCTGAGTTTGTAGGTCAGTACAAAGTCATAGTTCTACAGTTCTAACATTTAGTAGGCTTAGTAGTAGTTGAGCTTCTGAGGTGCCTGGAAGTACTAGAGATTAAGGTGATCACTCTAAATCTTAAACTTCTGTATAGTACTAAGAAGATATTAACACTACTCCTCTAAGGAACAGACAATTGTAAGGAGTTCCTTGTTATAGATAGGGTAGTTCTATTCTGTTACAGAGAGGGATTCTGATTGGAACACTATCAGACACTACTTTCTATCAATAAACTAGGACAGTACTACTCTATTTGTAAAGTTGGAAGAGTTGGCTTTGACTTAGAACTTGTTTACAACTGTTAGAACTACTAATACAGGCTTACTAGTAATAGTCTACTTTAGAGACTCAAACACAGACTGTTACTAATCCTCCTATTACTAAGGAACATCTTTGCTAGTAAGATTGTGAAGGGGCTAGGTAATAGTACTAAAGCCTTAAATGAAGTATTAGTAGTAGTTTACAAACCTAAGGAATACTTAGACCTGTTTCAGGTTCTAAGGTTGTAACCAGTTCTAAACTACAGTTACCTTTGCCAGATCTATACAGACCTCTCCTCTACCAATTATAAAGTTTAGATAATCTACTGACTCTTGTACAAAAGAGTACTTTACTTCTTAGAGAAACAGTTTATTATCTTAGAGCTGTTGTAGAACTGCTCAGATCAGTTAGTAATAGTACTTAACTGTCTGGGTGAAGATCAGAATGTTGTTTAGATACACACTAACATACTCTGAGTCAATCAGATCTGTAAGAATGTGATTTATGAATGACTAGAATGTTGTAGGCAAGTTAGTTAGTCTGAAGAACATTACAGTCAGTTTGTACAATCTACAATTAGTTTAGAACACAGCCTTCTACTTATCTCTATCTTGGATCCAAATATTATTGTATTCTTATTAAACATTCAACTTAGTAAAAACCCTGAATGTATGTATCTTATTAATGAGCTCCTGAATCAGTGGGAGTAGGTACTTGTTTTTAACAGTACCCTTATTAAGACAACAATAATCCTGGACTAGACAGAGCTTCCTATCTTTCTTTTTGACAAAGAAGAAAGAGGAGGTTATAGAGGACTTTAAGGGTTAGATCTAGCTATTCTGAAGATTTTCTTAAAGGAACTCATTAAGTACCTCCTACTTGTCTCTATTGAGTAGGTAAACCTTACAATCCTTAAGTTGGAAACCCTTAGTCAATTCAATTGTATAGTCCTAGGAACAGTGTTTAGGAAGCTGGTCAAATTCCTCTTTACTAAAAACTTTAGGGAACTCTTGGACAAAATCTAGCAGGCTGAGTCTATGTGTGTTCTAGAGTAGAGTTGTTTTAAGAGGGTTCTAGACTAGTTCTGTCTCAGACATTCTTTAGATTGACTCTGTTCTGTCTTAACTAGAATATGTATTTACATATTTATCCTAGTCAAAGAAGAATAACTAGTCACTTTCATCAGAACTGTTAGTAACATTAGAAGTGTCTGTATCTACTTAGAACAGTAGTATAAGGTAGTTGTAAGACTCAGAACACTAATCAAACACAAGTGTCTACTCTAACTAGTTAATAGTAGGGTTGTAAGCTTTAAGCCATTTAAATCTAATAAAGACATCTGTCTTTCTAAGGTTAGTAACTCTAAACTTAATACTTTCCTTATAATCCTGAATAGTCATCTGTAGTTAAACAAACTCAGTAATCCAACCATTCTAGTTTAGGGTTCTGTCTATATTATATACTAAGATTGGAAGTAGAATGTATTAAGTAGGGAGGTAGTGTTCCTACACAAAGGCCTTATTAATGTATAAACTAGTACATTTACTGTTTACTAGAGCTATTGTTCAGATCTGGGAGGATTCTAAGAAGAGAGCTAAGAGGATAGGGACCTAGAGCTAGTGTCTAGAACATCCTCTAATAAACTACTACTTGTTCTAAAAGGAATGTACAGCTTGTACAGTCTTATTGTCTAAGAGAGTAAGTATATATACTAACATTTCCTTATTAACCTCTCTCTTTCAACAAGGACAGACTTATGTCCTTAGCTGTGAACTCAGTTGAGACTATCCCTACTTAATACTATAGACAAACTACTAAGTAGTGAACAGGACTGAGTAGTGTTTCAAATGTTCTAAGATTTCAGAATACAGAAGTAGTAGGTTAGATTGTACAGATTTAGACTCAGATAAAGTGTGAAGAGAAGAATCAAAAGAATCAGAAGAAATAGGAGAACTATCTACTTTTGTTTTTAACTTTTTTCTTTCTAATAAATAATTTTGTTGATTTATTTTTTTACTTTTTCTACTTTTTCTACTTTTCTTACTTTATTTACTTCTAATCCTACAGTGTCTATTGAATCAAAAGTAGCTATTAAAAAATCTGAGTCATAGCCCTTCAGTACTGTATTTACTGTTAAGTCTCTACAAAATCCTAGAGTACATAGTTAGGGTTTAGAAGTTCTGAGGTAACTTTCAGATTTGTAGAAAAGGCTTCTTACTACAAATCCTACTTGTTACTTATTATTACTCTAATGACCTGACAGATATGCTATTACTTTATAAGTAGTCCTTAATCTAGTACCCTGACTTTCTATAAGTAAAGTATACTCCTTACTTTTAGACTTCTCTAATGTTTATTAGAACAGATTGATTATAAATTACAGGCAGATTAATCTAAAGGCTCAGAACTGTTAGAGCTAAACATATGTGTGAGTGTTCTGTACAGACTTAACACATTCAAGCTACAGCTTGGTTGAAGGAAATGGTACACATCTTCTACTCAGTGTAAGTAACCAGTTCTAGTATTATTCTAAGAATCTTATTAACTAGTTCTGAGTAAAGAGCTTTTTCAAGCATTCTAATAAGAACATTATTAAACCTAAGTATGAATCCTACCTTCTAGGCCAGGATATCAAACTCCTGAAAGAAGGTATTGGCAGAATGTTTACCCTGTTACAGAGACACAAGCTTGTTCTACACATTATACTTCTCATTCAGATTAATAAAGGAAGTATAGAGCTGTCTTATAAATTCCAAATATGACTTGTTGTTCTAAAGTCAGATCAGGCTTCTGATTCAATAGTCTTCAATCCAGTTCTAGGCCTAGGTGGCTGTGTTACCTTCCTTTATAAAGGAGAGGACAAATAGGATACAATCAAGATCTAAGAATAGATCAGTTAAAGTAGTAGCCATGTATAGTTTGACTTAGTACTAAAAGTCCTTAAAGTACTATCTATTAAAGTCTAAAGGGCAAACTATATACACTTTCTTTCTAGAACAGGTTGTAACTTCTGAAACAACTAGAACAGGTTCTAAAGGGGCTAGAGGTATGTAGTTAGTAAAGGCCTCTTAGATAGAGGTCTATACATATTAAGCTAGTTTTACTTATAACTACTAATCTGGTAGGACAGTAAGGGTAGCAGTTAGTGTAAGAGAGTCTATGTTTACACTACAAAGGAATTGATACTAAACTAAAAAGGGTAATGAATAGAAGAAGGGTGGTAAAAGTTTAAAAGGGTTTAGAAAGTTTAAAGTTTAAAAATGTAAAAGGGTTAGAACAAAGAAAAGAGATCAATACAATAGTAAGTACTAATGCTTGAAACATAAGAGAGTTGTAGAGTAGTAACAAGTAGTCTTAATCTAATGTTAGTAATAGTATAGAGGGGACCTAAAGGCTTAGTACAGGGACCCAGGCTACAACTATCTTATATAACAGAAATACAGAATACAAGTACTAGAACATAGTCAGAACTTGTAGAACAGGTAGAGAGAGAGAGTAAGACAAGAGTAGAGTATATAGAGTAAGTCTAAGAGTACAGGACTATCTAGAGTAGACAAGATCAAGACTACAAGACTAGTCTGATCTTGTACACTTATATATACTAAACTATACAAGAGTACTCAGGGAGTATGAGCTACTAAGAATGATAAGCTATAAAGAATAAAAGAAAGAAAGGTTAAAGATAAAGGTATAAAGAATAAAGGAATAGACAAAGGGTAAGAGACTATAAAATGAACAAAGAATGAAGGAGTGGTTAAAGGAATAGAATGATAAAGTAAGGAAGGGTAGTAGTAAAAGTTAGTACACATATAGTTTATAGACAGTGCCTCTAAGGGACAGAAGTCCTAAGTTCTAGTACAGAAGGGTGTAGAACCCTTAGAACTGAAGATACAAGAGTAGAGAATCATAACACTCTCTACCCTTAATACTATGTTGTTACTTCTGTTCTCTCTAATTAAGTCCTCTACTTGTAAGTGTTCTACTAGTAGACACTCTGTACTTACTACAACATAGGTAATAAACATTACTATACTTGTCTCTCTAATCTACTATTATAATACTTGTACTAAGTCTTAGATTATATAATAATACTATTAAGCTAACTATACTGTCCTTTAACATAAAGTGTAAGTAGCTGGTCCACTTTATAATAACCTGTACAATAGTTACTCATCCATCTCCTCCTAACTTTTTGTCTTTTATCCCTCCTATCCCTCCTACTCCTTACTCTACTGTTTGTGTTACCTCTCCTTTATTATCCTTCTTGTTTTACACTTGCCTTCCTATTTACATTTGTATTCACACATTCACATTGTTAACTAATACTGAATGACTTCTTTAATAATTTCTTACATTCTTCCTACTCTATAGTATAAATAGTAATTAACAAGTATACACTTGTAACAATGTTTATATACAACTACTCTTAAGGGACAATCCTCTCTCTAACTCTTACACACACTCTCCTTCCTTACTTACTATTCTATACTTGACAACACTCTTAATAAACTTATACTATGTGTATTTATAATTCTTAGTACTGTTTATAACACTATTTTGAATAATAGAAGTAATAGTTACTACTTATACTTATTTAAGTTGAGTCTGTTAACACTTTCTACTTTATTATCTCTCTTTGTTCTAGAATGTCTTAGAGATATACTCTTACAATTTATAACTCAGTTTATAGTACCTTCTATTAGATACTGTTTATAAATAATAGAGTATATATATACAAACACAATTTTGTTTATAGTCTAAATTAACTTGTTTAATACTCTAGATCTTAACTCTAATACACTACTTACACTTACTATATACTATTATAGTACATTTATCTTCTTAATCTAGTTACTTACTTATACTAATAATACTTACACTTATACTTTAACTAATTAATCTTATAACCTGTCTCACTTCTAATTATTATAGATTATAATGTATTTATATAATGTTTTAATATAATTATAAACTGTTATTTTAATAATAAACAAATATAAGGAAAAATAACTATTAGAACAATATTAAAACAATTTAAGAACTTTATAAACAATTATAATATTATTATAATTAATAAGAGTAATTTAACCTTATAATTTAAGAGATTCATTATAATGTATTTTATATATTATTAAAGAGAAAAGTTCTTATTTACATTTATAAAATAAACAAACCTTTCAGAATTTATAATAAATTATAATAATAATAGACAAAGTTAGGTCAGGTCAAGTTAGAAGGGTTTTTAGTCTGACTTATAATCTAACTCAGATTAGAATTTTTTTAAAATTCTAATTTGTAATTTGACTTAGTCTAACTTAGTTAGGTTAGGTTAAAGTAAGTTAGGTCAGATTAGGTCAGAAGTTAACCTAAGTTAATATATACTTATACTAGTCTCTTACTACAGATTTTCTTATACAGTCCTTATTATAAATAGAGACTATTACTATCTAAGTTAATAAGTTTGTTAATAAGTTTAGTTATTATAGAATAAAACTCTGTCTATTAAAGTAATTTACATTTATACTTAAAATACTTATAATTAATTATTAAGGTATAGTTATAGAATGTATACTTAAGTAGTTAACAATTGTTATACTTGTATTACAAACTGTGTTTAATATAGATAAAGGAGGAAAGTAGTTATACTTTGTTTAAGTTAAAGATAAGAACAAATTATACATACTATATAATGTATAATATTAATCTTAAGTCTGTTTAGATAAACAAACCTTATACATTTTCTAAACAATTAGATACATACTACTCTTAGGTAGAGTAGCTAAGAAGCTAAGACTACTTGTTTATGTTCTAGTTAGTAAATGTATTCTTACTATCATTTATATAAACTATACATTCCTTGTCCTTACTCTTTAGATTTATGTTTAGATTGTATTCCTGTCTGTTTATCTTAAACTATCTTAACTTTGTCCTCTTTAGTAGCTCTATAGTCTCTTGTACAGTGTTTATGTAAGTTTATAAATATTTGCTTTTATCTACTTTATACATTCAAACATTATAAACAAAGCTAACAATTATAACAGGTTGACTATAGTATTTTACTAAACACATAAAGAAAAAGATCTTAGTCTTTAATAGTACTTAGTCTATTATTTTAAAGAGAATGATTCTAGTATTCCTATCCTAGTTAAGATTTCTCCTCTCTATAAACAGTTGTATATACTTGTTCTTAAGTTAGTACTTATACATTTAATAGTATATAAAGATACTATCTAGTTTTTCAGTTATATTTGTAAGTAGAATAAGGTATACATATTTTAAACACTTTAAGCCAAACAGTAAAGAAAGACTATGTAAGAGGAGAAAGACTAGTTAAGTAGTATATATAAAAAGATTAATCAGAATTAGAACTGTTTAAAGAAAATATAGTTAAAACATTTACCTTCTTAATTTTCTAACTAGTCTAGTAATGTATAATCATTTAGTAGTAGTTATACACTATCTAAAACAATGTAAAAATATTTAAAGTTGTCCTGTTCTACTACTTTGTATTTATAATCCCTACTATTAAAAAGAGCTACTTGTATAGAACTGATAATGTTTGAATAGGTAAATAGTCTCTTATAATCTAAGAAAGAGTAGGGAACCTGAATTCATTCTCCTAGTAAAACATTAGATACTTTATTACAAAATAAGAATAATAGAATACCTTCTACTAGAGTAATAGATTTAAACCCTTGTTAGAGTCTATATCTTTAACATTATTAGTATACCTTGTAAGTTCTTTATAAGGATCCTTTAGCTTGTCTCTAAATTGTCTTCTTATTACTAGAGCTACTACTTACATCTGCTTGTGTTTATAAGAGAGTAAAGCTGACTTTTTTAAGAGTTTATAAGAAGTACTAAGACTAATCTCAGACTAGGATAACTGTATAAGGATTAGTCTAGAGTGTATGTTATACTTATTAAACTATAAATACATTAGATATTAAATAATTAGAGAAAAAATAAAGACTCACAACAGTATTAATAACTTTGAAAGTAGTCTCCTAACCCTTTTCAGACTAAAACTTCTTAAAGTAGTACCCTTTTGTAAGAGGATTCAAAACTAAAGTAACTAGTCAAATACTAAAAATACTAAAATATTTATAAAAAAACTTATACAGATTAATAATTTGAGTACTAGAATGAGTAGCCTTCTCAAAGTATTTCTTAATTAAAGTAATCCCTTTCTAAAGTGACTCTTTAAGAGATAAATACAGAGAATCATCTCTCATAGACTTCTACTATAGAAGAAATGCTTTAAGAGTAGGAAATACTTACTAGACAGTTAGAATCTAGTCTAATGAAAATTGTTGTTATATAGTACTAGACTCTTAGTAATGTATTTTATTAGTATAATGTATAAGTAAACAAAGAAAAGTATACTATAAGAATAGTATGGATAAGTTCTAATGTTTTCCAGTCATTCTTAAGAAATCAATATGTTGAATATTTAGACTGTCTAGGACTAACTTAAGGAACATGTTTAGTATAATTAGTATTCCTAATAAAGCTATTAACAGTCTAGATTTTATATTAGTATGAATATAATATATAGTTCTGATACTTACTTTTTGAACTTTAATGAAGTAATTAAGGACTAGCTCCTAGCTTTAGAATTAAGTTAGAACAAAAGAAATAAGTTCTAAAGGCTTTATATTAACATTCTTACAACAAACAAGAAAGTAATCCTTTACCCTAAAAGACTTCCTAACCTATATACAGTGTAAACCAAGGAATACAATATCTTATTAGATTTAACTTACTTTTACTATTAAGTCTTACACTTTCAATAATAATTAACCTAAGTGAATTGTATTATGTAACTAAGAATGTGTGAAATTGCTAGAGTCAACCTTAGTAATTAAGAATACTATATCTTCTTTATTATCCTTATTCATATTAGTAGGTAATAAAGATAAAGAAGAAGCTATAGATAGGGTAGACAGAAATGCTTTAGAGTATAAATTAATAATATACTTAAAACAACTATAATAAAAAATTGTTAAATTTGAGGGAAATAAGATAAAGTATAAGAAATTACTAAGATCTTTAGTCCTGAGTATTAAATTCAATACTATTCTCAGCCAAAAGTTCTCTTAGCTTAACTATTGTTACATTATTAGTAGATACATTATTACTAGTTAAGTTTCTAAGCTAAAAAGGTATAAATACTTGTATAATTATGTAGAAATGATTAAAAAATTATACCTTATTTGTAATACTAAATCTTTTAGCAATATTGTAAAGCATTTCAGTTTAAGCTTTAGTAGAGTGGCCATTTGTCATAACTTCTAGTATAAGAAGTTGAGTATGTAACTATTAATTAGAGTTAAGCTAATAAACTATAACACTAAGATATACTATTATATTAGCTAATGTCTAACAATTATAAGTTAGGGATACTAGTCTAGAAGCATTCTATATTAAAATTAGAAGAGTAACTAATGAAAAAGAAGTAAAAGAAAATACCTTCAAATTGACTTTAAGCTCATTTTGAATCTCTCTTACTTATTACTCAATATAATATTTAGTAGTATTAGGACTAATAATATCAGATGACTTATACTTTAAACCTTGCTAGTAAGCAAGCATATTATGAAAGGACTTGTGCTTGATAGTATTTAGAGTCTAAAACATAAGTTTTGTAAGAAAAAAGAATAAAGGAATACAAATTAGTATAATACTTATAATATTTGTATTAATAATAAAATTTTCAATCCTCTCAGAAAGTCCATCCTTAGTCCAGATAGTATTAGTACTAGGTACTATAAAACCTGTCAATTTAGACTGTCTAGAATATAGTACTTAGATTAAAAAGAATAATATATACTTTAGAATACATACTTTTTGCCTGAATCTTTAATCTCCTTAGATTTCTAAAGATCTTTAGAACAAGTATACTTTAAGTTATTAAGGTACACTTAAGAATCAAGAAGACTATTATTCTTACAGGTTTCTTCATATTTTCTGAAGTGTTAGTAGTTGTCTTCTTTTCTTTAAGTAATATAATAATATAAAGTAGTAGTATTTAACTTTCTCTTAAAAAGAGGTTCTAACTTTAAATATCTTACTAGAGCTTTGTTCTTAAGCTCACTTATGTATTCTTGTATTTAGTATGTTTATTAAGTATAATAATTTAGAGTATCTTACTTGTAAACAAGACATCTTACTTGCTTTTTACTATCATTTGTAGAGAAGAACTTATAAAGAGGGGTAATGTCCTTTATACTCTACCTTTCAGCTAAAATAAATAGTTCTACCTTAGAGGAACTGTCCTTAATCTCCTGAATATCTTAAGGCATATTTATAACATGTAAAATTAGATATGATTGTTAATCAAATACACAGTACAAGTAATAAATGTGTTTGTAATATAATAGTTAAGAACAACTGTGTTAGTTGAATCTGTTAACTATGTCTTCTAAACAAAGATAATAAAAGCTCTTAAGTAGACTAAATAGTAAGCAACTATTCTTACTGTTTTTAGCTAAACAGTTAACTCTACTTTCTCTCTACTTAGACTAGATTAATATACCTTTACTTTTACTTACATTCTTTAAAAACTGTCTAGTAACACTCTCTCCTATATTAGCCTTCCTCTTCCCCTTCTACTCTATGAGTGTAGAGTTACTAAATAACTTAATAAGTACTTTATACTTTTTTTACAGAATAGGTAGTATATAGTTTTATAAGTTGTTTACAGTTTAGAACAGGTGGATAATTAGTTTCTTTATTTGAATCATTCTCTTTACTAAAATTACTGTTTTTATTATACTAGAAGTAAATAGTATAATGTAGCTTAGCTTGATTAACATTATATACAGGTTGTTAGGTAGGAGCTAACAAACTAGACTCTTAATTATATAAACCTGGCCTAAAAATTAAAATCTTATTATTTAGGTTATTAAAGAATACTATTTTACTAGTATTCTTTAGCTAGTTATTCTTATTAAGAGTACAACTAAGAGTGTTTTCAGAGTAAGCTATAGTAAGATATTAACTTATAGTAGTAGTAGTAAATAGTTTAAATGTTAAGTAAAAGGTTAGGAAAAAAGAAATAATAGTCTATAGTATATGACAAAAGTATTACACAGGTGAAAAAAAATATATAACTTCCCCAAAACACAATAATATTACACTCTGTAAATTGGTACTTGTAGTCTAGCATTTTATGAATACAACACTCTATAGAGTATTAAATTCCTTTCAAAAATGAGTGAAAGTAGAGAAGAATA
>NW_006760386.1:5751290-5766454 GCF_000271605.1 Fomitiporia mediterranea MF3/22
AATGTGTTAAGAATTGAGCTCAGAACAGAGAAGGTACTTTTGTTATAAGTACTTTTGTTCTTCCATTTATACTAAGCTCAATTCTTAACACATGAACATAAAGCTTTCTGTAATACACTTTATTATACTTATATTTAATTTAGGAATACAGTTTGAGGTTGGAAATAATTTATTGAGTGTAGGGGGAGCTAGAGAGAAATAGTTAGTTTTACACATTTTAACCCTCTCTTAACAAAGTAGAATAAGCACATAATTTACAACATATTTAGTATTTAAATTAAGTATTAATATATCCAACTATAGTAAGCAGTTTTCCAAGCCTATATGTCTGGTTTTAAGGTAAGGAAAAATCAGACACTAGAAATACATGAAAAACTATGTATTTTCATTATATCTTAGTCAATTCTTACTCAAATTTGATTAATAAAGTATCTATCTGAAGGGGATTTTAAAATTATGAATTTAGGTACTAATAGTACACATTTATGTTAAGGATTGAGTGAGATATTGTATTTTCTTTGTGTTTTTCAACTTTGTAACAAAAAATCATGTGATCTTACCATTCTAAGGAATTATACAAGCAGTAGTAACTAAATTATATAATTTAAGTTATAAAAATTAAACTTTTAAAGTATTTTTTATATTATAGAAAGAATAAAGTAATATAAGTAAAAATTGAGTAAAATACAATACAATATATGAGTTTTCCTTATATTTTATATATATAAGTTTTCCTAACTCTAAAACTAACTATATAATACTAATAAACTAGTTTAAATAAAAAATATAATTTTATTATTAATTTACATATTGAATTCTAGTTATAATACAAAATATACATACAAGTATAATACATGTTTAAGTTTGCTAAAATTGAGCATTTTCCCTTAACCTCTTTATACTCAGAGAAGGTTCTTCTAAGTATTATTTATTATAGTAAATTTATTATAAATAAAATATATTAAATATAAGTACTTTTATAAGTTATAGTAAAGTTATATGTGTTAGAGAAGTACTATCAAATAAGTATATAGAATAATAACTTACTACTTAATTTAGACTAGAAATCCATACTATATTTATTAAAAGTGTTTAAAACTAGTCTAATTTATTTGGAATGAATTTACAAATATGAATAATATATAGAAGAACCTTTCCTAAGTATAAAGAGGTTGAGAGAAAATGCTCAATTTTAGCAAACTTAAATATGTATTATACTTGTATGTATATTCTGTATTATAGCTAGAATTCAATATGTAAATTAATAATAAAGTTATATTTTTCATTTAGACTGGTTTATTAGTATTGTACAGTCAGTTTTAGGGCCAGGAAAACTCATATACATGAAATATAAGGAAAACTTCAAAAGTTTAATTTTTACAACTTAGATCATGTAATTTGGTTAGGTATTAGTTGAGTTATAGTAGATTTTGTATTTGAGTATACTTAGAAGTTAGTGTGACGAAAATCACGAATTGCGTGTGTGACAATATTTATGAAAACAACAGTAATGTAACATGATATTGCCTCATGTCAGACGTTGCAGAGAGTATATTAAGGTCCCAAACGTCGCAAACACGTACATCTCCTACCCTCCTCTGCCCCGTCATGATACTCACGAGCCAACGTCGTTTTAATCTCTCTGGAAAAGTCGAGCTCTGTAGACAACTCAAGGGCCTTGGGGCACATTCCGATGTCTTTTCTGGCGTGTATAACTTGAAGCAGGTTGCGGTCAAGCGACTTCGGTTGTTCGCAGAGGATGACCCCATCAAATTCATCAAGGTGAGTTGAGAAGTAAATTGTTTGCTATTCGCTTTACCAAACCCGTTTTTAAGCGCGCCAGACGAGAGATTCTCATCTGGTCCAAACTTAGCCATGATAATGTGCTTCCGTTTCACGGTTTCATGTTCGGTGGCAATCATATCTCCCTTGTCTCACCCTGGATGGATAACGGAGATCTCTCCCAGTACATGATAAAGCATCCTCAACTTGACGTTATTGCCATGGTAGGAACATGCTTCAATGATAACCAGAGTGGCTTCTGAAATTGTTCAAAGCTCGCTGGAACAGCACGTGGATTAGTGTATTTGCATAAACATGATATAGTGCATTTGGATATCAAGGCGGTACGCATCTGTAATATCTAGCAAGATTGCAAGCCTGATAGTTATTAGGCAAATATACTGGTGTCGTTGTCTGGAGAGCCTCTCATTTGCGACTTTGGCATATCTCGAATGCTGGACAAGACTAATGCTGCTCATGTGATCTCCGACGACGAGATGGAAGGTACAGTTCGGTATATGGCCCCGGAAATCTTTTATGGCGCCAGCCATGGTAAAGCATCAGACGTGTGGGCATTTGGGATGCTTGTCCTTGTGAGTGTATGAAGCTGTGACCTGCGGAAGGGAAGTCTGATCAATGCCCAGGAGCTTTTGTCGCGAAAACAGCCGTTTAATCACCTAAGTTCCGATATACAAGTCATACTTGCCATTATGTCGGGCCAGCTACCTTCAAAACCTGATATCCCGTGGTCTTTCTGGTCACAGAAGGTCTGGTCCCTTTGCGGAAATGGAGGAGACAACACATGTTGGGACAAGGAACCAGGCGGTCGTCCATCTATGACATGCGTTCTATCGTATTTAGAACGTTGTGTTGATCTGAGAAAAATGTGTAACACGAATTTAGACTACGAGTTGGCGGTAAGTAGATCTGCCCCTTATTGCAGGAGTGCTCTCACTGGTCTGTTATTTCCTGCAGGATTTTGTTTCATGGATGCCAGCACGTGTGTCGTCTGTAAACTCTAGAGGTTTGTTTTTGTGGACTACATTGTACAGCAAACCGACAAAACTAATATTTGGCATTCTAGTCGGGAACCAATTGACAGAATTGCTATTACCAGAACCCGCCCATGCCCCAATCAATAACATAGCAGGAGCCATACAACGTAAGTCGCTAGTGAGTCAACGACTAAATTATCCAACGTGGATTTTCCAGCTTCTTCTACGTTCATCAAACAAGGACCAAGTCTATCGTTCCTGGACCAAACAATGTTACACCCCAAAGTAGATGCACTATTCAGCACGCTCTCCGAGAGTGACAAATAGTCAGACACCTCCGTTGAGGACATTGTATGTACCCAGAAAGTAGGTTCCTCATACTAAAGGCGAACTTGGCACGGGTTTAACTCCACTGTCTCCACACAGTCACCTTCTTACCAGCATACTATGCATATAGAGATTGATGGAATGCAAATACGTGACCTTTTTTTAACCGTGGACAAATCGATGCAACGTGGGTAGAACTGCATCTCTACTCAAACAGATTGGAGGGTTGCTGGGAAGCAAACTGCCAACGCAGATAGTGTTTGTCTTTTAAGTAATCCTTTCTCACCTTGTATTCTAGTCGTGTATTCAATGTTTGCGAGTGTGGCCTGTGGGGTGATAGTACCCAACTCTGGCAGAGTTCATATAGTAGTCCTACAAAGCACCCAAGTTTTTATGGCGTGATTACAGGCAACAACCTGATTGCTGGGTAAAGGGCAAGAATGACATCATTAATCTTAAGAAGCAACTGCCAACTCACAACGAACCCATACAAACACTTCTCTGCTGGCTGTTCAGCGTGGATCTCGTCTCCTAAGGAATTGATTATTGGACCGCATCTTCTAGACACAGGATTCGCAATGATCTACCTGACCAGCGCATGTACAGACCATGGAACTTGTCAGATATTAATGCTGCATAGGTTTGATTGGGGCTTACTAGTTCATCGTGCTCGGTAAGGACCTTTGCCTCGAGGTTTTAATGTCAAGATGTTCTCGCGTCATGCTTCTACGTCGCCAAGCTTTCAATACCTGTGCCGTATTCTGTCTATTGCATCTCCTACTGGGAGAGATAACTCTGACGAGTCATTACTCCTACTGGATTGACAGATCGCAATCCGAAGGGTACGAGAGAACTTCAGTGATACTCCGTAAGATGCTGAATGCGGGAAGGGTGAGCTTCGTTGTTTACAACAGGATGTAGGTTCCTAGCTCCAATAATTCCTACAAGTTTCAAACAGCACAAGGTAGTACATTTACAGTCGTCGTTATCTGAGTTATGGTCAGCTTCTTGATGGTCAGCGCGACGTCTTATCGATGCCGAACCCGCGAGAAGTAATACAACGAGGTTACCATGCGGCCTGACGAACTGGGGCACATAGTTTCTGCAAAAAAATCGGAACGCAGTAGATGGCCTTCGAGTCTTATAGGCAGGTAAGCTGAACACCTTGCTTTCTTGGCGTTGAGAATGGTTGTTTATTTATCATCGATAAGTCGGGGACTGCCTAATCGAGAGCGTATTTTTCTCACGATTTGGAATATCGGATGCTGAGTAATTTGTTGCTACGTTTGGTTAGGATATCCATCAAAAGAAACGTGAGCGTCTTTCTAGGCACTTTCCACATCGGGCATTTCACAATTTCTTGCTGTGAAAAATAACTTACATAATGTTAAACATTATTTGTAATTAAATTTACCATTTTTGATTGATAGAAATCATGAACAAAATTTCAAGTTTCTTCCATAATCAATACAAATACAGAAAAAACTTAAAATATTATTTTGAATTTCTACTAAACTGAAATGGTAAATTAAATTACAAATAATGTTTAACATTATGTAAGTTATTTTTTAAGGCAAGAAATTGTGAAATGCCTGATGTGTTTGGCTGCTCAGATGTTTATGCTACAGACTTTAAAAGAAGGATGTTTTTTGCTGTCTTAACACTATCCCTCAAGAAACATGCTGGCAAACATTTCTTTTGATGACGGGACTAAAACGCGTTAGACACGCGCACCTGCAGTCCGACCTTCGAACTTTGACGCCCCATCGCTTCCGACTGTCATCTTAACCACCATCTCTCAAAGGGATCAGAAAACTTACTATGCTTGTGTCGTCTACTTTGTGCCCCTCAGATCGCTCTTCGGTACATTTATTCGTCGTACATTATGACGAAGACCGTGTCTTGGTGCCCGTAGATCCATACGCGAAGTACGCGGACTTGCAGAATTACGTTGCGAGGGAATGGAATCTCGAAAGGGAGAGCATCGCCTTCGAAACGGATGAGCTGAATATCTGCGCGGGGAAAAGAATACGGATCCACGAAGAAGCTTGGATAGTGGTAAAGGACATCGTAGGGAATGTGTACGTCCGTATTCGATATCCCAGCCACAGACGGGCTAAATCGGAAGGGCGACAAGAAAGTAAGTGATTACTGATGTCGAGCACGATTTTACAAGATTATTGACTTTCGTACGTTTTTGCGTAGTACTCGCACCTGCTGTAAAATGTGAACAGAAGCGCGAGGTGCTCGAAATGACCCGAGAACCGTCAGAATCTGCGGATGAAGCAGAAGTAGAACAACAGACAAGGACGGAGATTCCTCAAAGCGAATACATTGATGTCGCTCCCACAGACGGCAATCATGGCCAGGATGCTGAAATAAATAATCACGAACATGACCCAGCAATTGCCGCTACACGAAGTCCAAGAAAGCCAAAACCTTTGGGAGGTGAGCTGAGGCAGATTGCGGGATTGTAGAAGTTTTGAAACTCAACATATAGACACACTGAACCTCTTCAATGATGAAGCTGATGCGGAAGAGGAGGGTGAAGAGCCTCTGAAGGAGAAGGAACCATCAACAAAACCTGGTCTTGGTAAATACAAGTTTATTTCTCTTAAAGCAATCTTTTCTCATTATCATCGTTTAGCAAAGGAGCCGTCCTCCGGACGTAGATTAACCTGGAGGCAGCTCCTAAGCTCAGGTAGAGCAGCCGCTGAGAAACCACCTAATAGCGCAACTACAGCAACAACCATTGAGTCAACTTTATCCACTTACACACCTCGCTCTGCCGGAGAATCTCAGGCAAAAAGTCAATTACATCATGAGCATTCCCCAGAAAGGGCAGGATCAGGAGATCCAGAACGTGTACTTATCATAGTTGAGCCTCCACCTGATAGCATCTACGAAACTCGGGGCTTTAGAATTCGACGCGAACACTCTGTACGCACTGTCCTCAAGGGTGCATCGAAAGCATTCAAGATCGATCACACTAAGTACATTACGACATCTCCGTCTTTCTAAAAGATGTTCTGACGCGCTTGTTGAATTTTTATAGAGCACGACTAAGGATGGTTGTTGACGAAGATGATCAGGGAAAACTCGTCACGGTCAAATGCCATGACAACGAAACAATGACGTCTCTCAAGGTAGAAGAAAGCCAACGCTTCGTCATTACTATGATCCATGAAGAGGAAGAGGAGGAAGAGGAGAGCGAAGCCTGAGTTCCTGTGGTGGTCTGTTTACTCGAGCTTATCATGAATCAACACGCTATGACACTTCACGCTATGACGCTTTTGGCATTTTGCTTATTTGGGACGCATTGCTTTGTCACTGGATTTCTATCATGCTTTTCTTTAACAGCAGAATAATGTTTGCAGACATACTTAATAGTTTCCTACTTGCGGAATTGTCAACTCTTAAGCGGAACATTAGGTTGTATCTCCGCCCCTCACACAACCGGGAACAAGGTATTGAAAGATATATTGAGCACCAAGCCGGCGAAAGGAGTAGATTAAAAATGTAACACAAAGAAATATAGAGTAATCTCGTTTAAATTACAAAGTCAGGGATATTAGCATGTCATCATACTCTTCAGCAAACCAGACAACAAAGAATAGAATAAAGCAACGTTGCTGATCATCTTGATGTTTTCTGGCACCTGTCAAAACGTAATCGATTGAGACATTCCCCGATCATAATACTTGTCGTAATACTACTTTGATGTGTAATCTCCCATTCAAAATTGTACGCTAGTGAAATCAGACAACGAAATTCCCATGAATTGACGCACATACTCCGCAAACCAGGAACAGCATAGACGGACCTCAATTCTACGCACAGCAACATGAGAAAATGCTGGTTCGTCCGAGTAATGTGCGATCTAGGAGTGCCTGAACGAGAGAACACTTTTCCCACAGCTCGAAATAACGGTTGGTGAGTTTCGCATGGATACCTGACGAAAGGAATTGAATCAAATGATTGCGAGCATTTTTTCCCAAGGGATAGTGTTAAGGCGGTAAAAGAATCCCAGTTATTAAAGGGTATAGCATAACAGTGCATAGAAAACGCTCACGTGACGCATATAAATGCGTTAAGCAGGGCGCTGTCCTTTGACAGTTGACATTTCAATTTCCATTACTTTCATTCAAAAAGCAAGATGTTTCCAACGGTAATCTCAACCACCATCTTGAAGAGAGACACCAGACAGCTCACCATGCTCGTATCGTCCACTTTGTGTCCCTCAGATCGCACCTCCGTGCATTTATTCGTCGTACATTACGACGAAGACCGTGTCTTGGTGCCCGTGAATTCATACGTGAAGTATGCGGATTTGCAGGATTACGTTGCGAAGGAATGGAATCTCGAAAAGGAAAGCATTGCTTTGGAAACGGATGAACTGGATATCTGCGCGGGGATAAAAATACGGATCCATGAGGAAACTTGGATATGGATCAAGGACCTCGTAGGGAATGTATACGTTCGCGTCCGATACCCCAGCCATGCCAATGCTAGACCGGAAAGGCAGCAAGTTGGTGAGAGATTATTGATTCCGTGCACTCTTTCGCAAACTTATTGATTTGTGTTTTTTGCATAGCACTTGCATCTAATGTGAAATACGAACCGAAGCGTGAAGGACTTGAAATGAATGGAGCGTCGTCAGAATCTGCGGATGAAGCAGAAGTAGAACAACAGACGAGCACGGGAACTCTCGAAAGCGAACACGTTGGTGGTACCCCATTAGATGGAAATCATGGCCAGGATGTCGAAGTGAATGGTCATGAACACGAACAACCAGATGCCCCTACACAAGGGCCGGGGGAGCCGAAGCCAGTGGGAGGTGAGCTGATCGCATTATTTTAGAGGGATTTGAAATTCAACTGAATGTTTTCAATAATGAAGCAGATGCAGGAGAGGAACCTAAAGAAACTCTGAGGGAGAAGGAACAGACTTCGAAACCGACTGCTGGTAATACCACTCCTATTTCTGGCTTCTGATCTAGTCTTTCTCACTTTTGTAATATAGAAGAGAAACCTTCTTCTGGACGGTTGCTAGATTCAGGCAGAGCAGCACCTGAGAACCCACCTAACAGTGCAACTACTTCAACCACTGGGTCAACTTTATGTACTTTCTCTATTTGCCCTGCTAGGGAAGGCGAGAATAACAGTCAGCCACGCTATGAGCCCATATCCGAAAGATTAGGACCGCATGAACAAGGCGTCATCATCAATGTGGAACCTCCACCCAACAGCTACTACAGAACTCGCAGATACAGATTCTATCGTGAACGCAAAGTGGTCAGCGTCCTTAAGTATACATGCAAAGCATTCAGTATCGATTACATGAAGTATGCTAAACATTTCTACCTCCTTAAAGATGTTCTGACCAGTTTGAAATTTCATAGAGCACAACTACTACAGGATCTTGGTATAGACTCTGACGGAGAACGAGTCTTGTTCAATTGCCATGACTTCCAAACAATGGGAGATCTCGAAGTAGGGGATGAGCTTCACTTAGTCATTAGAATGGTCAATTAAAGGAAGAGGAGGACGACAAGAGTGACTCCTAGATTTCCGTGCCTGTTTACTCGAACTTTTATGTAATTCCTCATACTGTGGCTTTCTCCTTGCTAGGTATTTTGCGTGTTTCTTCAATGTGTTACTTGCCTCTGGACTTCAAACATGCTATTCTCCACCCCTGTTCCGGATAAACCTACAGCAGATTGTATTTGCGAGAGGTTTTAATGTATAGAAGTTGATTGATACCAAACAAAACGTATGAATAAAGTCCCTATGGATGAGCAGATGTTTCAACGCGTTTATCTCTTGGTAAGTAAACTATAAACACATTCATCCGGGTAGGGGACTGCAATTAATTAAGTAGCAGGGAAATTAATCAGCCTATTTATAGCTCAAATCACAAACTTATAAGGGCATTCCCCCCAATCCATCTACAGTATATGACAAAAGTATTGCACAGGTGAAAAAAAATATATAACTTCCCCAAAACACAATAATATTACACTCTGTAAATTAGTACTTGTAGTCTAGCATTTTATGAATACAACACTCTTGTAAGGAAACTCACTGTTCCTCACAAGAGAATTCTAATCACCCTTAGTTCACTCAACTACTGACTAGGATAACCTAGTACTCGAGCAAGGGGTCAGGGGAAAAGAATCCCCTTTACCCAGCAGTCAATACTGTCTTTTATAGGGTGGTACACGTGTAGATACATGAGGAGAAAGTGTAACTAACTACAATGAGAATATATACGCTTGTGGGTCCCACTGTGTGATGATCTGATACAATCAGCAATGTAGTAATAGTAAAATACGAACCAGTAAATCAAATCCTTACACTCGCCCTCTAGCATTTAGTCCTAAATGCTAAAAATCAGTAGAAAAGGCAGAAAACATACTAAAAGTAACAGTTAGTAACAAGTAAATAATAAAATACCTTGCCCATACGTATGGGAAACATCCTTGTGATGTAGTACTGCCTCTCTGAAGTGATCCGAAGTCGATCTGGTGTGTATTGAGACAGTGGTGGTGTTCTGGACAGTGAGTAGCATGGTTCCAAACCATGTGAAACTAGATAAAACGTCAATAGAATTAAACATAGTCAATATTACTGTATGGTCAATTAGTAGAAAAGTTGCCTCTTGATTGTTGCTATTGATACAACACTTTTCAAAGAGAATCAGTAGAGTTCCTGGGGAGATATGGTGTTTTGGCTCTTGAGTATTCTGAGACACACAGTGTAGATCAATATGTATGGAAGTGGAAATTCTGGCAGTATGGTAATTGCAAATATTCTCTTCTCCTGCATCTTTGGGAAGCACAGAGGTAAATCCCTGATCAACAAAGCTATAGCCTTCTTCCTCAATAGAATGAATTAGTGTTACAGCTTCTAGCTGACCTTGTGTGTTTCTCTACTCCTGTAGAATAGTAATGTAATAATAGATAGTGGAGATGTATTCCAAAATTCCTCTACTATGTCCTTGATTTTTCCAATAGACTAGTTCCTGCAAATGTAGTGCCTTGCACTCGTATTGGTAGAATATGTCCAAGTATGTACTCTTTTGCATGCAATAACCAACTGTGATGCAACACTGGATATCCTGTTGAGCCTGATGTCCAAATACTAATTGTGGAGTACAACCTAGAGTGTAATATCTGTCCTTGAATGAAAATATTGTCTCAAAATCAATGAGATTGTAAGGTATGAGCCTAGTATCACTAGATATGTGAGTATATGTATGGTATCTCTGTGTGCAATGAATGTCCTACTGTATTCTCATACTGTTTCCTTGTATCTCAACTTGTTTGTGTCTTTGTAAGTCGACTGATTCGATTCCTGAATCGTCCAAGTATACTTTCAATGTCTCATAGTGTAATGTTCTATCATACTGTGTCCAAGTAGCATTCTCTACTTTCCTGAGTGCTGTAGCTGTCTGTATACTGTGTTGTTCCATGTATGTCTCAATGAAATGTCCTGTCTGTATGCACAGTAGTGCTGCCTGAAGTCCTGAGTGTATGCTGCCAATTCCTTGTTCATTTGGCAAATCCATGTGTGGATCAATACATTCTAGCATTGACTTCCTGTCTTTCTGTGTCCTTGTCCTTGTTCCAATGTATTCTTTCCTTATGTACCTATCATGTGTCCTGTTTCCTGTGGTACTGATACTGTCTGGTACTACAAAGTCCTTCACAAAATCGTTCTGTAGTATCTTAAGTGAGAAAATTTGTATGTTCAAACATGATTGTATGCTCAAAAAGTGTGTATACAATGTAATACATGTGCCTCTTGCCCTCTTGTCAAAATATGACTTCATTTTCAGTGTAAAACGTCTGGTACTGTCCTAGAACATATCTGTAGTGTCTGGAGAGGTCTTCTACATGATTTTGTACTTCAAACTGATTGTAACTACTCATTCCTAGAGTAGATTAAACTGTATCATTGTCCAATAGATGTCCTAGAGCATCCTGATGCTCTGTTTCCTTCTGTAGCATTAAAGTATCATGCCTGAATGCTTGAATAGTCTGTTCAATCATTGCTAATTCACTATCACTCTAATCTTTGCTAGCTGTATGTGTATTGCCTTTGCTTTCCCTTGAAGTAGTGTGATAATCTGTTTGAGCAGATTGAGCAGATTGAGTGGATTGTCCAGGTTCCAAACCTGTTCTCTGGCTTGAAGTCACCCTCTGAACTTCTGTACTTTGTTCTATACAATGTGTATTGTTTCCTGATCTCAGTAGTGTCTTACTATCCTTGTGTTACATAGATTGTAACTGTTTTACATCCTGTAGGTTGTAATTGTCATCCTATAGCTTGAATAACACAATTCTTACTATGTATCCTGAGTATATACACACTAGCACATCTGTTTGAGTACCTATGATGCTCATAATACGTCTGATAGAGTGTCCTGAGTCTATTCTAATGAATCCTGACTGTCTGAAGGTGTATTTCACCAGTTTGTACCTTATGTTCTCCTAAAACTGCATTCTGTACAATATATCCTTGTAGTCTGAGCTGGTTCTAACGTTTCTGAACAATTCTTTGTCATGAATTGAATAGTTTCGTAGTGTAACATCCAATTGTACCTTATAGAATGTTGTTCTATGTGAATTACTTTGATTGTACTCTGTACTGATTGTTTCTTCAATCCTGAAGATGGAAATGTCTGTTCCAATGTTGTAGAATCAATATGCCTGAATGTCTGAACATTCTCCTGATCCTGAAATTGTCTGAAGCAGTTCTTTGCTTTCAAATACCTTCCTGTACTGAATAGAATCGACTGTGTATGTGTATGTCTGTGTCTTTCTATCACTGTCAATGTATCTCCATGCCTGATGCTTATTCTGAAGTGGTATCATTGTATTCTCAATGTATATACACTTTTCCTTGCTCAATGTACTGATTTCTGTCTTCCAATACATAATGTAACCTTCTAACTTAATAGAATACCTGTGTGAATCGTTTGGATTGAAATATTTCTCAGTATCCAAGAGTAGTTGTAGTTTATAGTCTAGTAATGCTTGATAGATTGTCCTGCTTGTGCAGTTTACTATTTGCATCACCTTGTAAACCATAATACTATCTGGCTGGTTATATTCTGATTGTCTAACATTCTCAGGTCCTTTCCTAATGTCCTAGTACACATTCTTGTTGTCTGTAAACATCCTGTACTTCTTAAGAGTGTTGTTTTGATTTGTGGCTCTAAGAATTGGTAGTAGTGTCTCTAAAGTGTCCTTATATACATTGCCTTGTGCCTGTAGCATCTTAGATTCCTTGAAACAATGGTTGTATGTGTGTTTCCTAGTCCTTTCCATGTGCCATACGTATCTGTAGTCTTGTAGAATCCTTTCTACACTGTATGCCTGTGCTTTCAAGTGTAAAATGTCATTGTATGTACTATACAATTGTCTATCTCAATGTTTAGACTTCCTACAATACTTATTCCTGTACTGAATGCCTGTAGTACAATGCCTAAATGCTGTAGTCTCATAGGGTCTCGAATATACTGAATTTGCCCTTTCAAATGTGTTGTTTGTATACCTGAACTTGTGTTTGTTCTTGAACTACTGCTTGAGCTATTCTTATACTTGCTACACTTGATATGTGGCTTTGAACTGCATAGTTTGCTACACTCTGAATCAACTTTGTTCTCACTAATACCACTAGTGTATACCTTGCCTGGGACTGCTTTCAATCACAAAGTATTACTATGGGATCATTTGTTCCTTTTATTTTTGCAAGGGATACTCTGATGTCCTGAAAAACTTGATGTTTCCATTTGAGACCACATATATCCAGGTATTTCACTTTCTCTCTTATTCCTGGACCTGGCTAGGGTGTTGTATCCATTGTAGTAGTCCTGTACATTGCTCCTGTGCAATGCATAGTCAATATCTGCCATGTATGAGGTTAAACACTTGATTTTGTAGGTGTATGCTTGATTTTCACCCTCTGGATCAAGTACTGATCCTTGTAGTTCCAATTTGCACTCACTTTTGCTATCCTCAAAGTACTGTTCTGTAAATGCAATGTCTGTTTTGCTTGGATAGTCTGAATCGATTTTACAATCGTATTGAATGCCTGACAGTTCCAGTTTTCGTTCTGTTCCTTGTGCTTTGTGTTTTCCTTTCACTTTGCACTTTCCTTTCACTTTCTGCTTTCCTTTCACTTTCTGCAAATGCAATAGTTTGTCTGGACTCTTAGATTGATAGTTCTGATCTCTACTGTTTGTAGGTACTGTAGCATGTCTGGCTTTCATTCTGTAGCCTGCCTGAAGCATTTCACACTTTTCCATTACTATACTATCAAGTCCACTCTTGTTTGATGAAGGAGTTACATTCTCCTCTTCCTGATACATTCCATCAAACTTGTATGTTCTCTTATTCAAATTGTCAATACCTATCGAACTGTGGAATGGGCTAACATGTTCTATGTCTATCTCAATTGCTCTGGCTCTTGCAATGTGTCTGAAGGTCTTACTTGCCTTCTGGAAATCTTGTTCCTCATTGGATCTCTGTAATTCTAATGCCTGGCTCTCCTGGCCTTGTCTGTTACTCTTGTTCTTCGAGTCCTGACTGCTTTCTTCACTGCCTAAAAGGGTCTTAGATGTCTTATTACCCTCTACATTGCTGTTGTCAATGTGTTTCCATTCTAAAGTAAGTGTGTTCACTGGATACTCATCCACACTCTCACTGATACTGACTATATACACTCTGTAACTCTTGTACTAGCTTACAAATTCCTCAATGCTTGCTGTTAGCTCTCTATATCGACTTAGTGAATCCTCAAACCAAATCACCTGTTCTCTATCAAGTGAATCCTCAAACTCAGTAGCCTGAAATTGATCAAGCAAATCCTCAAGCTCAATCACCTGTACTTAGTGAGTTGAATCCTCAAACTCAACCTTCTGTACTTGATTGGACAAATCCTCAAATCCAATCACCTGTTCATCCTGAACTTGACTGTCTGAATCCTCAAGAACAATTGCCTGAGTGTTTCTACTCTCTGTACCTTTGTTTGTTATTTCTCTGAGCCTAGTAGTGTCAATACTTGCTAGTGTCTACTCTACAGTGCACGTTTGTCTAACTATATACACTGGTACAGTTACATGCCTTAGTTCTACATTATTGGTATGTAGTAGTTCATCAGGGTGCCTCCAGCCTTGTGTAGACAAGGACTTATCACCTAGTATAGGTTCATCAGGTTGCCTCCAGCCCACAAGGGACGAGGACTTACTTCCTAGCATGTTAGTATTAATATCCAGACTTGGGTACCCTCTAGGAATCGTCAGTCAAGGCTCAGCAGCCACATTGTAATCAATATTCAATGGATAATCTTGTTGTCCATTGCCTGTAAACTCAATGCACACCTGTTTGTTCCTTTTTGCTGTCACAGATGCCTGGTCCTCAACCCATCCAATCAATGTGAACCTCCAGCATATCCAGCACTAGTCCATATTGATATGTGATAATGCATTCTAGAAGCATTCTGTAGCATTCTGAAGCATTGTGAACCTACTAGGGGCCAATCCAGTAAGTAGTCTCTGTTTCTACTCGAAAATCATAACTTTACTCACTAAAAATTCCTGATGGGTACTAGACGATGAGGGAGACCTAGGGTTGATCAGACCCTTCAGTTCCTCAGCATCCAGCAAGAGGTTTCAGTGCTAGGTGGGTACAGTCAAAAATATGTAAGGAAACTCACTGTTCCTCACAAGAGAATTCTAATTGCCCTTAGTTCACTCAACTACTGACTGGGATAACCTAGTACTCGAGCAAGGGGTCAGGGGAAAAGAATCCCCTTTACCCAGCAGTCGATACTGTCTTTTATAGGGTGGTACACGTGTAGATACATGAGGAGAAAGTGTAACTAACTACAATGAGAATATATGCACTTGTGGGTCCCACTGTGCAATGATCTGACACAATCAGCAATGTAGTAATAGTAAAATACGAACCAGTAAATCAAATCCTTACAACTCTATAGAGTATTAAATTCCTTTCAAAAATGAGTGAAAGCAGAGAAGAATACAAAAAAGGTC
>NW_006760386.1:5766643-5806327 GCF_000271605.1 Fomitiporia mediterranea MF3/22
CTTATCTAGAACTTAATTTTAGTGATTTTTAGTTGACTGTGTATGTACTCTATAAAACAGTTGAAAATGACCTTTTTTGTATTCTTCTCTACTTTCACTCATTTTTGAAAGGAATTTAATACTCTATAGAGTGTTGTATTCATAAAATGCTAGACTACAAGTACCAATTTACAGAGTGTAATATTATTGTGTTTTGGGGAAGTTATATATATTTTTTCACCTGTGCAATACTTTTGTCATATACTGTACATTCCAAAAAAAAAATTATCAAAGACTGTATATCGAATACTAGAATTTTAAAAAGGGTACATTAAACACACAACAAAGAAGAATCAGATCAAACGACCGCGAGCATTGTTCTGAGGGATAGTGTGAGGGTGATAAAGGAGTTCCGGTTATTAGAGGCAACGACATAACCTTTTGGAAGTGTGTCAAAGAAAACGCTCACGTGACGTAAATTAACATGTTAGGCAGGACGCCTTCCTTCTTACATTTGACATTCAATTCCTATTGCTTCCATTCAAAAAAAATGTTTCCAACGTTCAGCTCAACCACCATCTCGCAAAGAGGCCAGATAACCTGCCATGCTTGTATCGTCCACTTTGTGTCCCTCACATCGCTCCCCCGTGCATTTATTCGTTGTGCATTACGACGAAGACCGTGTCTTGGTGCCCGTAGATCTATACGCGAAATACGCAGACTTGCAGGATTACGTTGCGAGGGAATGGAATCTCGAAAGGGCGAACATTGAATTCGAAACGGATGAGCTGAATATCTGCGCGGGGAAAAAAATACGGATCCATGAGGAAGCTTGGATTGGGATCAAGGACATCGTAGGGAATGTATATGTTCGCGTCCTATATCCGAATCAACCCAGTGTTAGATCGGAAGGGCAACGAGATAGTGAGAGAACATTGATTTCGTGCATTCTTTTGCATACTTATTGACTTGAATCTTTCGCACAGCACTTGCACATAATGTGAAACACGTACCGAAGCGTGAAGTACTTGAAACGATCAGAGCGTCGTCAGAGACTGCACATGAAGCAGAAGTAGAAAAACAGACGAGCACGGAAACTCTCGAGAGCGAATACGTCGATGTTGCTCCGCCAGACGAAAATCATGGCCAGGATAGCGAAGTGAATGGTCATGAACACGAACCATCAAGTGACCCTACAGGAAGTCCGAAGCCACTGGGAGGTGAGCTAATGCAAGTCGCAATATTTTAGAGGGATTTGGAACTCAACGCCGATGCAGAAGAGGAGGGTAAAGAATCTCTGAAGGACAAGGAGAAAGGTATGAAACCCACTGTGGGTAGTACCAGTCCTATTTCTGTCGTCTGAACTAGCCTTCCTTACTTTTGTGATGTAGAAAAGGAACACTCTCCCGGACGTAGCTCAACCTGGGGACAACTTCTAGATTCAGGCAGAGCAGCACCTGAGAACCCACCTAACAATGTGACTACTACCAGCACTGGCTCAACTTTTTGTACCTGCACCAGCACTCGTTGCTCTGCTAGAGAAGCCAAGATAGGGAGTCGGTTACACCATAAGCCCTCACCCAGAAAAGCTGCGTCAGGAGATCCAGAACATATTCTCATCAAAGTCACGCCTCCACCCAACAGCATCTACAACCCTCGTTGGTTCAGAGTCCGTCGCGAAGACTCTGTACGCAGTGTCCTCAAGGCTGCATGCAAAGCATTCAGGGTTGATCACACCAAGTATGCCACACTATCTCTACCTTTCTAAAAAAAGAAGTTCTGACGAGCCTGAATTTTCATAGAGTAGAACTATTGCATAATGGGGGTGATGAAGGTGATCTCTTATTTCAATGTTATAGTGACCAAACGATGGAAGATCTCAACGTACAGGATAATCATGAATTTGTCGTTGAAAGGGTCAATTAAGAGGAAGAAGAGGAAGAAGAGGAAGACGAGAGCGACTCCTGTCGCGAATCAGTGTGCTTTAGCTCCTCGTGCTATGACTTTCTTCTTGCTAGGCATTTTGCATGTTTCTTCAACACATTACTTGCCTCTGGATTCTCCACCCCTGTTCTTGATAAACCTACAGCAGATATGTATTTGCAAGGGTTTTTGTGTATAGAAATTGATTGGTACCAGACGAAACGTATGAATGAACAAAGTCCTTACGAATTCGTAGAAGGTTCAATGCAGAACCCTCTCATCAGCTGAACTATCAATACGTTCAGTCAAGGCAAAACCGTAATTAATTAGTAAAAATAAGCGGCAGAGAAATTAAACAAGTTATTTGTAACTTGAACCAGTATATTGAACACCAGATAAAAAGGAGGTACCCTTAGAGTGCAACAAAAAATCATATGATATAGAAAGCCAATCTTGTATATATTACCAGACAAGATATATTGATATACCAAACATTGGAACAAAAAAAAACAACATCGCTGGATATCATAACGTTACTGTACCACTTGCCTACTTAAAAAGGCATCCACACAAACACTTCAAAATAAAGTGAAGTGAAGAAGCGAAGATGAATGAATAGAGATGAAGGAGAGAAATGAGTAATGTCATAAAAACATTAACATAAAAGATATATTGAAGACAGAAGCCAAAAGAAAGGAAGAAAAGCAAGACAATGGGAAAATCGGGAAACTGGATACACAAAAACGACTAACATGCATGAATAGAGTCCGACTTGACATCTCACGTCTGTCATCAATCATATAAACACGAGAAAAATCAAAACAAAACAAAACAACTCCTCGGTAATCTGGAATTAGAGAGAGCAGGGAGGGAATAGGAAGGCGGAGGACAACTTCAGGTAAATGAGGGTTAAGAGGAGGGTTAAATGTGAAAGTCGTCACATCACATCAAATCAGAACAAGCAAACAAAGTTACTCGGGAAGACCGTCCGACCCGGTACACGTCGCGAGTCATCCAACAGTTCTCCGGTCCACCACCCATCCTCCGGGGTCGACGTAACAGCAATAACATCTCCAGCAGTAAAATCAAACTCTTCGTCAATCGTAGCTTGGTAGTCGTACAGCGCTTTAACTATCCAAAATAAATATAAAATATGAAGTCAGAGTTTGAGTTAGTTAGATAGGGAAGTCGGGTGGAATGAATGGGATGTATGCGCACCGTAAAACAGAATTGGCCTTCCGTTGATGAATTGTCCCGTCGGGGCAGCCATACCAGGTGGAGGCTGAGGACTCGGACTCCTCCTTACATGCTGATCAAAATACCCAGTATTCTGATACCCCAACCCATTCGAATGTGCAGGAGCAGGTGGCGGATGCATGTTCATTGACGGTCCACGATGGAGGTTCGCACCGTTAGGCGCATACGAGTTCATCGGCTGTTGCCCCTGTTGTTGTTGAGGTGGAGGCGGGATGTACTGCGGTTGCTGTTGTTGCTGAGGTGGTGGCGGCTGTTGATGTTGAGGTATCTGCTGCTGCTGTTGTTGTTGTTGATGATACCATAAAGATGGTTGGCGCTGCACGCCAGGACTGAGACCTTGGGCACTTGGTGGTGGTGGAGCAGGTTGTCCATAAGGAAGTTGTTGCGGGATATATTGTCCATGTGGGGGAGGAGGTCCACCATATGGAGGTTGTTGCTGAGGCGGGGGCGGGCCGACAGGAGAAGCTACATGCATACTCTGGTTCCGCTGAAGAGGTCCGTATTGACCGCGAGGAGCAGGCGGCTGAGGAGGTAGTGCTTGTTGTTGTGCCGGTGGAGGAGGTTGACGATACTGCTCCGCCATTCGATCATGTGTAACCTGTCCCGAAGCATCTAGCGAAATTCCCAAGTCTGCTCCTGGTCCCGAAACAGGACTCGGAAGTCGATAATTATTTTGACTTCCATTGACATATGCACTTCCCGACGGACCAGGCGCAGGACCAGGACTCGGCGAACGTCCACCGGATCCAATCCCAGCGAACCCTTCGCGACTCTTCGGACGCTCGAGACTTGGCCGTTGATTATTAATGTTCTGTCCGAGACTCTGACTATGACCATGCGACGGTCCAACGATTCCAGGACTATTCCCACGGCTAATTGGGGTCCTACGTTCACCAGGAAGCGCCGGCGCATATGAAGAAACGACATCTTCGACTGGTAATGAGGATGTTGATACTTGCGCGGGCGGTATCATATGCGCCGCAGTGGGCGGTCCGGCCGGCGATGTCGGGCGAGAACCAGGAGGTGGACCACCTACAACCATCTCGGCGGAATTCCGGTAGTCGCGATTCGCCGGTTGCGCAGTCTTTGGTACAGGAGCAGCAAGTGCAGAACCTGCAGAACCACCCGGAGCAGGACCTGACGCTCCTGCACTTGGCGCGGGCGAAACGCTCTGTTGAGCGGATGAAGGACGTTGAGCATTCACACTGTTGCGACGAATAGACCCAGTCGCAGCAGCGCTGTTGCGTAGTTCGGCCATTTGTTTCAGAAGCGGATCGTCACCTCCACCAACGCGAGAACTTGTAGGCCCTGTACCGGAACTCGGTCCAGTAGAATTGACCACGTTCTGAGGATCTTGATCCGGATAGACTTCGTACACACCGCCTCCCACGGCAAGCATCGTTTTTTGAGTGGATGGGTCAGAAGCGGAAGATGGGCCTGCTTGTGACTGGGAGCGAGTGTGAGCACTTGTAAGAACGGTAGATGGAGTTGTCGGTGCGCTCGTTCCTGTTCCATTGACAGGGCTGGACGACGCGATTGAACGGCTCTGAGTTGCCGTCGTGTTGGATCGTTCAAGATCGCCATTTCTGCCAGTACCACTGCCGCCTGCGCCAAATCCAGCCATTCCGGCGTCCGTCGGCTCCTGGTCTTGGGGCATCGCGCGCAGTACCTCACCCATTGATAGATGTCTGTTCGAGACACGGGGATAACTTGCGTAGCGCGGAGCTTGGCGGGAAGAAGCTACGATAGCAGCATCCGGGTCCGAATAGCTGATGAACTTTGGTGGATCGGGGACTTCATTGCCAGTTCCGTAGTCTCTGACGAAGTTTTCCATGTCACGATCTGGTTCGAGTTGTTCAAGAGAGAGTCGAATCTTCTCGCATGACTAGAAGATAGTGACATCAGATTGATCGAAGAAGAAATTCTTAGATATTACTCATACCTCATCGTCCGACACGCAGACCGTCGAGACGGCATTAGCATAAGCCCAAACATTATCCTTCATAAACTCTATTCGCTCCTCTTCGAGATCCTGACATGCGTCACAAAATGCTTTCCAGTCTCTTTCCCACTTCTCTACCGTACCCTGTAACGCTCTCGCAAAGTTTGCAAAATCTTTTTCATTAGCGGTTACGGTTTGCCGTGCCCGATCGAGCTTGAGTTGAATCTTCTCAAGATCCTTACCCTGTACAAGGGTAGACTGTGCCATGTAAGAGTTGATACGCATGCAATCTGCTTCATACTTCTCGCGTGCCTTCGTCACGTATGATTCCTGAGTCTGTTTATTTTTAAAGGCCTTCTCGATGACGGACTGTGCGCCGCGCTTGAACTGGGCTTGTCGGGCGGTGAACGCACCCGCTGGGGACTCCAGCTCAGTATGTACCTGGTGCGCGAGTTGCGCATGTGCAGTAGCTTGTTTATCCGTCTCTAATCTCAATGTATCCAATGAGTTTTTGAGCTCCCTGTGCGCTCGCGTCAGCACGATCACTCAGTTGATACAGGCAGGCAACTGGCCGCCCGAAAACAACGCACCCAATCTCATCCCGCCCGAGCGGTTGCTTTGCAAGTTTCGACAAGCGTTTCGCATACTCCTCCTCTATCGCTGCTCGTTCCTTCCAAAAAGCACGGAGTTCGTCGATGGTTCGTGCCGCACCGCGCATGCGAGCGAAGAGAACGTCAACACCGCCATCAGCAGCACCCCAGAACGCGTTGCAGAAGTCAAGCGAGCGGTTCGAGAGGTCAGGGGAGTTTACACGGGCATATTTTGATAGGGAGGTTGTCGACGACTGGCGTCGTGCAGCCATTGTTTGGATGATGTTGAAAGAGTGACCGGGCGTCTGCAACGAAGTAGCGCTCCTGGCCGATTTACCGTCTGGCTGCTGCGTTCTCCATTTGGAACAATCATCTCACGCGTGCAAAAGGCTGTTGCGCCGATGCTCTCGCCATCCATGAACAAATTATCATTCGATGTAGCGACTCGAATGCGGTGCCTGGCGCCAGTATCGCATCGCTGGCACCGTGATCGAGGGCAGCCAAGCATCTTTGCCGACGGTAATTGGTACCGCAGACCAAGCCTTTGGGTATAGGAATTTTCTTTCTCTACATATAATTTGCATGTACCATGGACTAATTCTTTACGGTATTCAAACCTGTGAATGCACTGGCACAGCTACGATAGTGTTTATGGCCTTTTAATTCAATTTCCGGAAGGATACCGAGAGACAGGAATTTCTCCCGGCTCGGTACTTGTTCAAAGGGTCCACTGATCGTTCTCAGTTCAAGACCCCTCGGGAAAACATCATATTTGTTGCAAATTTACACTGATATCCATCCACCATTACTCATTCAAACTGAAAATTCAAACAAGGATGAAATTTCTCTTCAGTAATTTATTCTGTACCGAGTCTTGTGCTCATTGATGATTAACTACAAACTTAACTGTACTTCTGAACCCCCTCCCCCGGTACTGGGTGGGTGACAAGTTCCAGCAGGTCCACAAGTAGAAGATAGTGTGATGCATCCTTATTTTATTCTTTAATATTGCATGTACAGCATGGGCACTGGGCAGGAAGTACCAATAATATAACTATAACAGCCAACTAATAAGAGGCTGGTTAAAGAGGTTTTTTTTTAAATCCTGAATCTTTGAGTACTTTCAGTAGCAGTCTTGTATCCCAAACCGTGACCTTACCATTGCCCATGCCTGACACAATGCATTACCCGTCATATGAGAAGGCAATGGAATCAAAGCTTCTGCATGATCCTTCTAAAGGCCAATTACAATATTAATATTCCCACTCTCCATGTTGCACACATAATAATTGTCCCTGCTCTGTGAGGCAATGCATTTCCCATTAGAGAAAAGGCAAGAGCTGCACCAATGTAAATAGCTTTCTCAGCCTTGAAAGGACCAGAAACAATTTCACCAATTTCAGTGTTCCAAAGAATGACATTGTTTTCTGACCATAGTTATGCTCAAGTAAAAAAACCATCCTATTGAACTTCTGAACCCTGGATTAATTATGGAATAAATTGAACAGGGTCCCTCATCAGGAAAATATCTCAAACTTTGTATTAGCTTATATGTATATAAATTATATATATTTTCTACATTTTGTAAAAGAGCTTATTGTGTACCTAAGGGTTTTGGAAAGATAATAAGAAGCTAAGAAAGTTATTAAAAAGTCTTGACTATCTGGTCAAGAATGATAAGAATTGTAGTACTTACTAAGATATACAAGTGCTTAAAGTGTACCTTACAAAATAGCTAAGTATTATAATACTTGTCATTTTAACAAGGAAAACATATGTATATAAAATGTATAAGACAAGTTTTTACTTATATCTGTTTATTATTAAAATGACAGTTTATTATTACATTGAAATATTGTATAAATACATTATTATCTACAACAATTAGGGAAATAATCTGACAACAGATAGTGAGTGTGTTGACAATAGAGAATGAATGTGTTTCTCAGCCATTTGAAATAGTCTTTGTTACTATGCTTTGGTCAACACTCAGTCCCTGCAAGTTGAATTGTGTGTAGATTGTAAGATTGTATAGATTGTAGAGGTCAAGGTTGTACTTGTAAGGTGAGTTTGGAGGTTAACTTGCTAAGAGGGTAAGAGGTTGTTAGCAAGTGTGAGTACTTAAAGTAAAGAGATAGATACACTGTAACAGTGTACAGTAAGTGTAAGTAGTGTACTAGGGTTGAGATCCAGAGTATTAAACAATCTGATTTGTAAATGACTACAAAAGTGTATCTCTAGAATGTTCTGGATTGAAGAGTGAGGGTAAAGTGGAAGATGTGGACAGATTCAACTCATCTTGGATAGGTGTGAGTAATAGACCACTACTTCTGTTCAATATAGTGTCATACTTAGTACAGAGGAATGTAAATACATACAGTGTAGGCCTACTAAGAATAATATCAAGCATTGTACAGGTAGGGAAGGAGAGCACATACTGAGTAAGAGAAGGGGTAGTATGATAGGAGTAAATATATATAGACATTGTTACAAGTGTGTACTCATTAATTGTTGCTTACACTATAGAGTAGGAAGAAGTATATAAGTGTATAGGATTTTTGAAGAATTTGCTCAGTATTAGTTAACAATACAGATGTAAGAATGTGAATACAAAAGGGAAGGTAGTGTAGAAAGGAGGACAATAAAGGAGAGGTAACACAATTGGTAGAATAAGAAGTAGAAGGGATGGAAGGGAGACAAAAAGTTGGGAGGAGAGGAATAAGTAACTATTGTACAGGTTATTATAAAGTGAACTGGTTGCTTACATTTAACATTATTGAGACTAAGAGGGTACAGTGTAATTAGCTGTATAGAATCTAGAACTCAGTGTAGACATTATAACAGTTAATTAGAGAGACAAGTACAGTAATGTTTATTATTAATGTTGTTAAAGGTAGAGTAGTAGCTAGTAGAATGTATGTAAGAGGAGAAAGACTAGAGACTTAGAGAGAACAAAAGTAACAATATAGTAGTATAGTAGAGAGTTAGACTTAGAGAGGTGGTAGAGGTTGAAGAGAAAGGGTAGTATGTATAAGTGTGTTATTATATACTCTCAATCTTTAGCTGTTAATTATATAAGCAAGTTAGGTATTAGTTGTCTAAGATAATCTAAGTATAATGTACATATTATATACTTATAGTATACTTTTAATAAGATAATTGGAACAGTACTAGGGAAGTACTAAACACTGTTACAAATGAGTTCTGAGTTTGTAGTAACACACAAAGGCTGACAGGACAAAAGTATCTTTGTTACAGTCAGAAATACAAACTGTACATGTACTAACAAAGGACTCACCTTTGTTATAGTCAGAAATACAAACTGATACAACAAAGGTAAAGAATACTAACTATATATACTAAGGAAATGGTCCATACTCAAAGGGGAAAATAAAAGGGGAACAAAAGAGGAGAACATGATACATACTTAAAGAGGAAGACAAAAGGGGATAGTATGTATCTAGGAATGTAAAGAAGGTGGTTATAATAAAAGGGGGACTTAATGTAAGTATGTAGGAAAAGTGTGTAGCTTAGTAAGCTACTATAAGAATCCATATACAGAATCTGTAGTTCTGTACTATAGAACTGTGTAGAAACTGTTATAAGTTGTTAAGCAGGCTTACACTCCTCCCTCCTCTAAAAAAATAGTACTCTTATAGGGATACAAAGCTAACTAGGCCTGTAGAACTTTAGAGGCTAACCTCTAAAGCTCTGACTGTACTTTCTATTCTTATTCCTATTCACCCTATCCTACTTATTCTACCAAATACTACTAACCTTAGCCTTTGTACCTTGTATCTACAATACACAATACCTTGTAAATCTCCTCCTCTCCTTCTACCAGACCTAGTCAATTAAGAGTACATTGTAGAAAGAGTATATTATTATTTAGGATATAACACTTGAGTTAGTTTGTATAGAATCCTAGGAAAGTCTGATTAGAGTTAGATAGCTTTAGAGTGTATTCTAACTTGTTTAGGTTTACTATAATAATAAAATACAGTCTATTATAGTAAGGTATGAATTTTACAGTGTGTTCTAACATTTGTACAAGGTAGTTCTAGTAGTAATTGTAAGTAGAGAGTATAACTTAGTCTCTTACTATAAAACAATCTTCTACAGTACAGTCTTGATTTGTATAATGTGTCTAGCAGGTTTTAGCTACTAGAAGAGTGTCTTGTGCCTCTATAACATTCTAATGTATGTAGGCTAGGAATTCTGATACTCATACTTTTAGAGAATCTACTTACAACTGTTCTAGTTGTGTAAATGGTAGAACTGTCTATAGTGAGCATCTATAATATAGTTAGAATAATGAATATCCTATAGAAGTGTTTACCATATTTATAATACAGAACCAGACTTATAAGAGCTGAGCCTACTAACCCTACTGTTAGTAATTAATATAGAAGTATAATAACTAACTTACTATCTTATTAGTATACTCACTTGCTCTATCTGTCTCTAAATAGTATACTGTTAACATCTTCAGCTTTATACCTGTCCTTATATGTAATACAGTCCAAAATCTAGACAGGAACAGACAGTCCTAGTTAGAAATGATTTCCTAAGGTAAGCTGTTTTTGTAATACTATTTGTTAAAGAACAGTTCTACAAATTCTTCTACTATCATGTTTATTCTATACAGTTCAATTCTAATGTCTGTACTACCTAGTTAATTCATCATTATTACTATTCTATTGTATCTACTGTCTTCTAGTAGTAGTCTAACAAAGTCAATTATAATACTCTCAAAACATACATTCAGAACTAGTAACAAATGTAGTAGACTAGTAGGTTTTATTGTTAGGTTCTTATTGTGTTAGTATGTATTATAGTCTAGAATATAGTTCTGTTCAAGATCCTAGCACATGTTAGGCTAATAGAATAAGTTGTACAAGGACAGATAAGTCTTATCTGTACTAAAATGTTCTAGTTTATTATGTGTAAGGTGGTACAAGGTTTTGTACATGTTTCTAGAGCTTAGAATTACTAACCAGTTGTCTAAGTACAGTAGTCCTTAATCCTTACAAGCTCCTACAATACTTCCAAGATTGTATCAAAACTTGTAACAGAACTCATCTGTGTTGCCTATACTAGGTTATTATTTTCCAGACTAATATTAAAGTCTGAGTGACAGGAGAGTGTATTAGTAACTGTGTTCTCTTCTCCTTTAATGTAATACAGCTTATAGTTATACTAGGAAAGGTCCTCTATCTACTAGGCTTGTCTCTAGAACAGATTATACTGTGTATCTAAGTATTTAAGAGTATAGTAATCTGTGTAAACATAGAAATGTACTCTTAGAAGGTAAACACACTATTTCTTAAGTGTGTGAACAATTGTAAGGAGTTTGTACTTGTGTATCAGGTAATTACATTCTATACTATTGTATTGCTTGAACTCAAATACTACAGGTTTTACTGTTTTCTACAAGAATCCAACACTAAGGACTACTCTAGTCCTAGAATTACTTACATTCATAGTTACATAGATCTGCTCTCCTGAATTGTAGTCTACAGAAGTGAGGCACTTGTAGCTAGTAACAATAGACTTGATTGTGTTGAAAGTACATTAGTGTTCTAGCTTCTACTCTAGAAACACCTTATTATAATCCTTATCTATAAGTAGAGAAAGAACTATAGTATGTTCTATAAGGTGTAGAAAGTATACTATAATATACTATAAAAGTCTAAGAAACCTGTAAATGTTCTAGACTCTCTAGGACTGTAGTCATTCTAGAATTTACTTAACCTTGTCTGAGTCTGCTTCTGTACCCTTTTCTATAATTAGATACTTAAGAAACTTAACCTCTGTGTAAAATAACTTAGTTTTCTTCTGTAAACAGACAAGACCCTTGTTATAGAGTACTTATATAACCTTTCTAATGTTTCTAATGTGTTCTACCTCTGACTCTGACTAGATAATAATATTATCCAAGTAGACATGACAGATCCTTCTAATAAGATGTTCTAAGACCCTTATAACTCTCTACTATTATATAGTTAGTGTATTGTATAATCCTATTAGTATAACTGTCTACTCATATAGTCTAAACAGAGTACTAATTGTAGTGAGTAGAATATGTTCTAGATTCATGTAGGTTTGGAAAAATGTGTTAGTTATGTTAATCTTTACATATATACATTCTCTAATAGTATTATTCATGATTTTGTTAATATAGAGTAGTAGGGTCCAGTCATAGATTATGTTACTATTTAATGTCTAGTAGTTGTATACTATACACAGAAGGTCTTCCAGATCTGCCTTCAGAATTAGGAACATAAGTAATGTATACAGGCTTTCTAACCTTCACAAACAACTAGCTTGAATGTACTAATCTAAGAGTGTACACTAAGTGTTAGTAACAGTATAAAGGGGACCTGAAGGCTTAGTGAGGGGACCTAGGCTATAACTATCTTACATAACAGAAATACAGAATGTAAGTACTAAAATATAGTTAGAACTTACAGAATAGACAGAGAGAGAGAGTAAGACAAGAGTAGAGTATATAGAGTAAGTCTAAGAGTACAGGACTATCTAGAGTAGACAAGATCAAGACTACTAGACTAGTCTGATCTTATACACCTATATATACTAAACTATACAAGAGTACTTAGAGAATAGTAAGCTACTAAGAATGATAAGTTATAAAGAATAAAAGAAAGGAAGGTTAAAGATAAGGATGTAAAGAATAAAGGGATAGACAAAGGGTAAGAAACTATAGAATGAACAAGGAATAAAGGAGTAGACAAAGGAACAGAATGATAAAGTAAGGAGGAGTAGTAGTAAGAGTCAGTCTGTATATAGTTTATAAACAGTACTCTTAAGGGACAGAAGTCCTAAGTTCTAGTACAGAAGAGTGTAGAACCTACAGAACCAAAGGTGTAAGAGTAGAGAACTGTAACATTACTCTCCCTCTAAAACCAATTATCCTAATTAGTAAACATTAGACTTAGTTAGTAGCTTAAGTATAAGTTAGAATAGTAGGGTTTAGAAATCTGTAAGGTAGAGTTAGTACAGAGTACCTAGATAAAGTTGATAGAAGTCTCAGATTACTTTAATAATATGAGTAAGATTCTTAACAGGTTCTCAAGTGTGTTCTTCAACTAAGTACCCTTTCTAGTAAATAAGAAACTTAAGCCTTCTATATACTAACTTAGTATCTATTATATACTCTACTTTGTATTCTAGTTTAGAACTACTAAGTTCTAGTAGAGGTGGTAAGGGTCTTTGTTATAAAGGAAAACTTAGATTGTAGTACTAAGACAACAGAACCTTGTTAAACACTAAGTGTATGTACTTCTATATTGTTAAAAGTTAGAGTTTGTAAGTAGAGGTACTAACCTTCTTTTTAATAATGAAGGGTTTAAAGTACTTATTGTTTAACTTCTTTATTAAGTAATCTGTAGTCAGATTAGTAGCTTCTAGTATAACTTTGTTACTAGACTAGTAATCCTTAACTACAGACCTCTTCTAATTATAGTTCTACTTTATAATCTGTACTACCTTCTCTAAAAGAGCTTGTGTGTCCTCTCTGGTCTTGTGTATCTGTTCTATAAAGTCTGTTACAGATTCAGAACTACTGTTCTGGTTCAGAACTGTCCTCTAATACAGATGTCTTCTATATTTAAGGAAGAACAGAGACTGTCCTATTATAGAGTGTTACTAGTTATTGTGTACAAATTCTACTAGAGCTAACTATTTAGACTAATCTAACTACTAATGATTGATAAACATTCAGAGATAGAGTTTAATCTTCTGATTAACTTACTCAGTTTGACTATTAGTTTATAAGTAATATGTAGTAGAAGGGTTCCCTTAAATTCTAAGAAGTATATACAAGTCCTGTATGAATTTCAACTTAAATTATAGTCTGTAATCATGAATAAGCTTCTGAGGGAGTCTATACAACTAGAAAACATAATCTTAATAAATGTACACTATACTTTCAGAAGTGAGTTCTGTTTAAGTCAGAACTGTATAGACTTACTTAGAGAATTAGTTAACAATTACACAGATAGTATTATAACTCTGAGACTCAGGTAGTTTACTAATCAGGTCTACTAAGACTTCTTCCTAAGAGTAATCTAGGATCTAATGTGAATATAAAGGAGCCTGAACTCTTGTTTAGTAGGCCTTAGTCTGTTAGTATGTATTACAACTAGTTACATACTTTAGGATTTCCCTCTACATTTCTAGCTACTAGTAGTTCTGAGTAATAAGTTCCTGTGTTTTGTGTTAGTTTAAATGTTCTACAGTCAGATTATTATAATAAGCCCAGACAATGTCCTTCTGTAGCTTCTAATCCTTTAGAACATACAGTCAGCCTTCTTAGTAGACTTGTCTATCCTTATCCTTCTCCTAGTCCCTAACTTACTTTTCTAACTACTTTACTATAACCTAGTCCTGTGTGTGTCTTAGAGCTTACTATATATAGGTAACAAAGTTAACATTCTTAGATTTGAGTTAGATCTCTTAGATTGTCTCAGACACAAAACAGGAATTGTTTAGGAGAACAAGATTTTTGTTATCATTCTCTCCCCTTTTATAACCTACTTGTCTTGAGAGTAAATCAGCTTTTGTAAGCCTACCCTATAACTTACAACAGCTTCTGTACTGTTCCATACCTCTCCTGGTACAGAACTACATTTCCAAACTCAGACCTTCTTTCAAGCTTAAACCTTCTTAGTATAGACTCTAGAGTCACACACATTTCCTCTTTTGTCTTCACACTATGTTTCCTTATTGTTTGAGTCACATACTCTTTATTCTTAAGTGTATACACTCTCCTTTTTCTCTTTAGTATTGTTTTCCCCTTTAGGTATGAGTCATCTTTGTTTTATTTCTAGTATATATAGTTTTAATCTTTTACCTTTATTATACTAGTTCTTATTCCTGACTATAACAAAGGTGAGTTCTTACATATACATAGACTAGTTCTTATTCCTAACTGTAACAAAGATACCTTTGTCCTATTAGTATTCTACATATGTTAGCAAACTTAGAACTTAACAGAACTTGTTTGTAACAGTGTTTAGTACTTTCCTAGTACTATTCTACTTTTTTTTTAACATTAACAAAGTAGTCTTTATTATACTACACATTAGTAAGGTTCCTCTAACCTTTCTAAATGTCTCCTACTGTTAGTAAGGTTCCCTCAGCCTTCCTGAACACTCTCTACTGTTAGTAAAACTCTCTAGCCTTTCTAAACACACTACTATAGTCTTAAAGCAAGTTTGACTCTCTTCCTAACTACATATAACTAGGTCTTGTTTCCCCTAGTACTAGGTATCTTTAGAAGCTACTATAGTTGCCCCTCTATTAACTAGAGAAACTGTATTTACTTCCTCTACACTACTACTATTTACAGTAACCCTAAGTTTGGATTTAGTAAATAGCTCAGACCTCTTAGAACTAGAAAGTAACACAAGTAAGCTACCTACCCTGAACTACTAAAAGACTATAATGTTCTGTACTACATCTACTAAAGCTTAAGTAGTCTAGGAAAGTATAACAAAGCCTCTAATACTGACCCTAGACAACCTAACACTATACACTCTCTAGTTATAAATCTCTACATTTTACAAGTATGTATCTACTAAATCTGTCCTTACAACCTACATAGTTGTAGTTATAATAGAATGTTTATAGGATAGTAGACTGTACTAGTAGTACAAGTATAACTAGCCTAGGCTTGAAGGGCTTACACTAGACACATTCTATCAGGAGCTTTAGTGTAAAATACTCTCTATAGACTAAGTAGTACAAACCTAGAACAGACTACTAGTAACACAGTAAGATAGTTGTAACTTCTAGGAATAGTAGCTGTAGGTTACTAGGATCAACTTTAGTCTTCTAGAAGATTAGTACCTTAATCCTAATAGGCTTTACAAACTTCTCAAAGCTAACCTACACTCAGACCTCTAGTTCAAGCTTTACTTTACACTTATAAATTTAGTCCTAACACATTCTAAACAGTTTATAATGTATACAGAAAGGTTGTATATAGTAACCTTAGTAAATAGCCAGATCCCTAATCCTACAGATCACCTCCTGACTCTAGAACCAGTCCTAGGAAAAGAAGTAACAGATTGTACTAGACTCTACAGATAGTTAGAACATGTGTGTAAATTGGTGAAACAGTTAGAAGCAGACTATACAAAGGTTTGTAATAGTGTAGAAGTAATACTTACAGTAGAACAGGCCTAGAAGAAGGATCAGGAGAAGTAGTACACAGGAAAGGTTATCCTTATAACAGCTAGTTTAAAGGCTATCTTAGAAAGTACTATAAAGTGTATCAGCTTGTTCTATATAGAGTACTAACTTCTAATAAAGAACTAATAATGTTTCTAATATTGTAAACCCTTTGTAAATTATAGGAGGGACAGTTACTTAATAGGTCTACTCAAACTAGAAGACATAGTGTCATACTCTTACAACACATACGTTCTAATACATTCTGATTGGAAGGGCTCAGTCACATCAAAGTTGTATCATCCTCACATCAGCAATCCTTCGATTACATCATCATTGCCCACACAATAGTCTTGGTTGCTCAACTCAGACTAGTTGGGTTCCAGACTCCAGTTCCAATTCACAAAGGCAAGACTCTGAGCCTTCAGACAGCTGGTTGATTGATACAAAGGGGACTCAGATCCAGAGTCCTGGATGGGTTAATACAAAGGAGACAGTGGTGGATTTGTTCACAAAGGACTAGTAGCTACAAAGGACTCATAATTTCTATAAATACCCTCATGTAATTTGTACTTTCCAGCAATCAAGTTACTCTCTACTGTAACTCTTAGTGTGTAGTTTGACAGTCTCCTCAGTTAACATTCCATCTTGCCTTGTCTTGTCTTGTATTGCCTTGTTCCAAAGTGTGGCTTTGTTGTTCCACACTACTCTCATCTTGTTAATCATCACCTTCAGAACTTGTATGTTCTGCTCGGATCTACCTATTCCTTCTCACTCTTGACCCCTCTCAGTGTCTGTACCTTACAGACTCAACTAACCTCTTCTACCTCAACTAGTACTTGAGATTGACATTTTTGGAGCCTACTGCAAGGGGGGTTTCTCAAGGTGTCTCAAGTAGGCCAAGCAGCCAACAGGTGGCAGTGCTACTGAGAGTGCACCAACTCAATCACAGAAGAATCAGATTCTAGACCTGAATTAGATTTGGTTGACTGTGACCTCTCACAACCTGTATCCTGTATACCTAGTCCTGTTTCTGAAGGGGTTTCCATACAACCTCTTGAGCAATCTGGCTCAGCTTCACTATCCATGTTTCATAGTTTGTTCCCTAGTTTGTTTCCATCAACCTCTACACACAACTCTACTTGTTCTGTATCTCCTGTTCTGTCTGTTTAAGAAGAGGACCACACAATCACTCTAGCATTTCCACCAATTCCAATCGTTCCAACAGTTCTGAGTACACAGAACAATCTGATAAGTTCCCAGTCTCAACAGATGAGCTCACAGAATAATCCAAGCAGCTCACCTGCCACAGCCAGTACTCCAAGTAGCTAGCCAGCCACAACCAACATTCTGAATGCTCTGCCAGTTACAATCTGAGGACAGACCAGCCTGCCCCTGCACCAAACAAGCTGTGATACTCTCTGTTATGACAGAACCAATGTGTAGGACCTGCCTTAGTTCCTTGAAGAAGTAGAAATGATTAGAGATGAGTTCCAACTTTCCAATCAACAGCTTATCTGGAGAGTAAAATATTATGCTAACCAATCCAATTCCAAGATCTGGGCCTCAATACCTGAAGCCACAGACAGTGTCTCAGATTGGTAAGCTGCTCAAGCAGCAATTCTTGGATTATACCTGTCCCTCAACTGCAATTGCTACTATGTGAAGAATGACCTCTGTATCCTGGTCTAACAATGGGCTGTCACTGGAATCCAGAACTGAGAAGAGTTTGTAGAGTACCAGTGCAAATTCCAGAAGATAGTAAGCTTCCTAGTCTCAAAGAAAGAAATCACAGAAGAAGATTGGAACAAAGTGTTCCTTGACAGTATCATGGGTGCCTTCAAAGATCAGCTAACTCTCTGTTTGTTAGCCTGCAACCCTAACCACAACAGTTGTATAGCTTACACATACACTAAAGTTGTCAAGACTGCCAAGCTTATGTAGGGAGGTATAGCTTTGCAATGCTCAGGAAAGACAGCCAATACAACTGGAACAATGAGTTCTGGAACCATTCTGATAAAGAAAGAAGATACAAACATAGTCACCATCCTTGATTTGCTCCACTCATTCCAAAGCAAGTTAGACTTGTTTGAATGCAAGACCAGTTCCCTGTTTGTAGGAAACACAGGTATGTAATCTGCACAATCTGCACAATCTGCTCATTCTGTAGGGCTGCCCTACAACACAAACTGCTCCTTCTGCAGAGAAGACAGACACTTCATTTACTTGTGTCTAAAGGTTAATGAGTTCATTTGCAACAGAAAGTGCATCTGGAACACATTCAGAAAGGTTGTTCTCCCTGACAGATTGTTCGTTCTGTCAACAATCCAAGGCTGACTACTCATAAATTGTTTTGACCAGTATCATGCAACCAACCCTAGAAAGTGTGCCCAAGTCTCCTGAGACATACAGGACACACTACTGTATATAGTGTCCCTCCTTGAAATTGCAAAGCCAGCACCAGTATCCTAAACATTGTTTACTGTTCCAGCCACATATATTGAAGAAGTCTCAGAAGCAGAATACAAGGTTGAAAGACTCAAAGTCTTACTCAGAGAGGTGAAGAAGAAAGTCACTACTGGCAAGAAGCTCAAGTTTGACAGAGTAGAGGTTCTGAGGTGCAGAACAACAAGTGTTCCAAAGAAGAAGGATAAGGAACCTAAGCTGGAACCAAAGCCTGCACCACCTGCCAAAGTAAGCCAGGCCCTAAAGTATGACAGATCAAAGCACACTGACAAGCCTACTACCAGACCACCACCAGAACCACATCAGTACTGTAATCTCTCTCCTATCAAAGACCCTGTCATTGTCTAGCAGATAGTCTCTCATGTTCTAGACTCCAGCATTAGCCTCACCCTGAAGGAGCTGTTGTTGATTGCACCTAATGTCTGAAAGCAAGTCAAGGAACTGTCATCTGCTAGGCAAGTTCTGAACACTGTCACACACCTTGTCTTGACAGAACCCTTGGAACTAACAACTTCTAAAGATGCAATCATAGCTCAAGTCTCACAGCATGTGTGGAGCCTAGAGTCAGTTGCAGAACAGGCTATACTGTTACATACAGTTAAAGCCATCTTTGAAGATACTGAAGAAATCTACTGTATTCTAGACTAAGGAGTAACACTCTGCATCATTTGTGAGAATGTATGGAAATGTCTTAGAATCCATCTGCATTCTGATCTCACAATTATGCTCGAAACTGCTGACTCTAGACAAGCACTAACACTCAGTACTGTTGAGAACATAAAGATCAATATTGCTAGAGTCAACATTGCCCTCCAAGCTCAAGTCGTTTGTCAAGCCCTATTCAAGACACTCCTAGGCTGACCATTCTTCACTATCACAGAATGCAAAACAAAGGACTTCATTAACAGCAACCAGTCCATAACACTATTGGATCCCTCAGATTGTTAATGGAAGTGCCAAGTTATGACCAGAACACAAACTGTTCTGCAGAAACACAACAAACAAGGATTCACAGTAATCACTGATCTCTCAACTCCTATATTAGTCAATCAGCCCCTCAGTGTTCAGGACAAACAGTGTTCCAATTTGAGTTCCAATACTACCAAAGCTGCAATTCCTGACACACACACACCATCCTACAATAGACATGCACCAGTCTCTACCATAGTCAATCTGCTCCTCAGTTGTCCAGTCACCCTGTCAGCCACCCTAGGATTAGACCCCTTTGTTCTATACATGCCTGACAGCCCTAGAGAAAACATATTTGTATACAAGAAGGTAGCAAAGAAGGTTAGACCAGTTGCTGGAACTCTCCTAGAAGAATTTCAGATTGTTTGACAGAAGCATCCTGATCTGTTGAAGGACATGCCAGAACTACTACTGTACCCCAAGCTGTTTGTCCTAACACACCATTTCACACAAGAATGCATGGAAGCTCTTAACATCAATCCATACAACTTCCTCTGGCCAGAAGAGTGCCAGCTTTTGATCAACCTGATTTCAATGTATGAGGACACCTTTGCCTAGAACAAGCTTGAGAAAGGTGCCCTGGACCCAGAATACTTCAATCTGATTTTGATTCCAACTGTTCTGCATATTCCATGGGTACAAAGGAACATCCAGATTCTACAGGGAAACCTTGACACAGTTGTGAAAATTCTCAAAGACAAAATCACCACTAGAGTTTACAAGCTGTCAAACTCATCTTACTGTTCCTAATAGTTTACTATAGTAAAGAAAGACAGAAAGTCTCTGTGCCTAGTCCACAACCTTCAGGAACTCAACCAAGTTTTGATCCAAGACTCATCCATACCTCTAATGATTGAACAGGTTGTTGAATCCTTCTCTGGAAGGGCCATTTACTCTACACTAGATCTCTTTGTTACCTTCAACCAACACTCTCTCAATGAACACTCTTACAATCTTACAATGTTTCAGACACTACTCAGAACGTTCCAACTTACTATTATTCTGATGGGTTATACTAATTCTTTTCAAATTATGTATAGTGATATTACTTTTATTTTATAGGACGAAATTCCTAATACAGTACAACTCTACACTGATGATGTCTATGTCAAAGGCAGAACTACAAGATACAAACTTCCAGACAGAATGTACAAAACTGTTCCTAGAAACCCTAGTATCTAACAATTTGTATGGGAACACACTCACAACCTAAACTGTGTCATACAGTGAGTCAAAGTAGTCTACAGAACGTTCTCCAGTCTGAAGCTGTGTGCATTCCAACTGTACACAACTGTCTTAGGTCATAAGTGTACCTACACTAGAAGGGAGCCAGATGATTCAAAAGTCCAGAAAATCTGCAACTGGCCCACATGTTAATCTGTCTCCAAAGTTAGAGGATTCCTCAGAACCACAAGTGTCCTCCACATGTTTATTCAAAATTTTGCTCAGCTTACTAGACTACTCACACATTTGACCAAGCACAACATTCTGTTTGAGTTCTGTTTAGAACACATGGTAGTAATGGACAAACTCAAAGACACTGTTATCAATAGCCCTGCCTTATGTGCCATTGACTATGAGTTGGACATAGAGGTTATTGTTGCTGTGGACTCATCTATTATTAGTGTAGGATTCTATCTCAGACAAGAACACCTCAACAGTTGTTGTCAAATCAACTGATTTGGATTGATTAACTGGAACAAAGTGTAATCCCAATACTCTCAAGCCAAGATCAAACTCTTCAGATTGTTCTGCACACTCTGTGCCCTACAAATTCACCTTATCAGAGTAAGGAAGTTAGTAGTAGAAATGGATGCTGTCTACATTAAAGGTATAATAAATAACCTGGACCTACAACTGAATGCTACAATCAACAGATGGATTGCTGGAATCCTGCTGTTCAACTTTGAGTTCCAACACGTTCCAGCCCTACAGTTTGCTTGTACAGACAGACTGTCTCAACATCTGCACACTGAAGCCAACCCAGAAGAAGAAGATGACTTTAAGGAATGGATTGACCAAGCTTATACCTTCTGTTACAGTTCTGTGTTCACTGTTCTGAACAATACCAAACCTTCTGAGACATTTCCAACAACTAATTGTGTGCATGCTAGAGAATATTGTCTTAGACAAGTTAAGACCTTCCTAGAAACATGCCTCTAACTGCCTAGGATGGAAAATCATGAATTCACCACCTTTGTTTACTATACAACCACTTTCTTTGTCAAGACTGGCCAACTGTGGCAGAAAACCCAGAACAGCAACCACTAACTTGTAATAGAACCTAACCAACAATAGAATCTTGTCAAGACTGTGTATGACAATCTCAGACATAAAGGAGTCTACTCTGTCTGGGCTAGACTTCTTGACCACTTCTGGTGGCCTAGCCTTGGACCTGACGTCAAGTACTACATCTGTACCTACTACAAATACCAACTCTGTCAGACAACTCAAATCCTGATCCCTCCCAGCATTCTGAAGATTACTCTGTTATTTGCTAAGGTACACATCAACACTAAGTTCATGCCAAAAGCAGGAGGGTTCCAATACATTGTTCACACTCAATGTGTACTCTCTGGCTACCCTGAGTTCCACTTACTCTGTTCTGAAACCAGACAAAGTATTGAATGATTCATTTTTGAAAATATTCTCTGTTGATTTGGTGTGTGCCTAGAACTTGTTACTGACAACAGAACCCTGTTTGTCACTGTACTAGATTGGCTTTACAACCAATACTACATTAATCACATCTGTATTAGTACATACAACTCTCAAGCTAATAGTATTATTGAATGCTACTACTTTGACATACAGGAAGCCCTTATGAAGGCCACCAAAGGGAATGAACTATGATGGTATGAACACACACATTCTGTCTTTTGGTTGGATTGGATCACAATCTGTCACACAACTAGCATGTCCCCTTATTTTATTGTCTATAGCATTGAACCACTTCTCCCATTTGATATCACAGAAGTAATGTATCTTGCTCCAGTACCAGACAAACTCATGACAATGACAGAACTCATTGTAACTCAAGCACATCAACTACAGAAACGTCTGGCCAACCTTCAAGCTATCACAGAACACATTCATACAGACTAGATTACTTTGCTCCAACAATTTGAAGAAACACACAAACACTTGATCAAAGATTTTAACTTTGAACCTGGTCAACTAGTCCTCATACACAACTCCAAATCACAAATGGATCTTGGACGAAAAACCAAGCTACACTATCTTGGACTGTACATAGTAGTCTGTCATACACAAGGAGGATCCTATATTGTAGCTGAACTTGATGGATCAGTCTCCTGTCTTTGTATCACAGTGTTCTGCTTGATTCCATACTTTGCCCACACTATGCTCTCAATTCTAGTTACACATCTTGTTGAAAACTTTGGTCCAGCTGATGAAATCAATGACACTAACAACCTGCCACTGTCAGACAAGCCTTCTAAGAACTCCAACTCTGACTAAAGGCCAATTGTGGCCAACCACCATAGACCTATACATTCCTTACTTTCTTGAATTTGCCTTTTTCTATTAACCCCTTATAATATTCTAGACAACGTTCTGATCCTGTTCTACTCTATCTTCCATTTTTCTTTAATTTTACTTTTAACTAATTGTAGATTATAGTTAGACTTACACTTCAAACCCACATGGTTTTCCCTGTAGTATGTTTTTTCCCACTAGGTTTTTTGTACACAGGTTTTTGTCTAGTGGCCCTTAGACTACTTTTGCATTTCTTCAGTCATAACAGTCTCAAAGTCATGTACTGAGAGCTTTGTTCTGTTCTGTTCTGTTCTGTTCTGTTCTTGTTCCATTCTCACACTGTTCTTGTTCTATTTTGGTTCTGTTTTTGTTCTGTTTCTTTTTCAGTTGTGTTCTGTACTTGTTCTGTTCTTGTTCCATTCTTGTTTCATTAGTTTGCCTTACTTTCAGTATACATATAGCCTTGCCTCTGTTGTTTACCTATCAATGCCAAGTCACTCTTATTACCTTACAATTATCACACTTGTGCTTTGGTAACATCACACATTACTATGAACATACAGAAAATACTATTCAAAACTACAGAGGGGGGATTATATTTGGCCACTTCTACAGACAGCTTTTACATTGACTGTCTCACCTATGCTGGTTCAGTTGTTCTGAATAGAATGTCTAATTCTGTCCATCCTTCTGTCCATCCTTCTGATGCCTTGCCTTTGTGCTTATCCTAGCCTGTAGCTGCTCCACATCCTGTATCATTGTATCCAACATAGTACAATAAGCAGCCACCTGCCTTCTGAGGACACAAAGCTCACATTTGAGCTCTAGATCCTCTTAGAACTCACTGTTGTCTGACAAGTGTTCTGAGAGTTCACCTAGAAGAATGTTGTCTTCAAAAGCTATCAGTATTGATCTCAGAACGACTTACCCAGATCCTCCAGACACACCCTCAATGGCCTAGCCACAGGGTACAGGTTTGTCACTATTGTCCTCCCCTGCCTCAACTGTACATCCCTTACTACCTTACCAGTCTTTACAAGAGAGTAACAGATCTTGCTCTTCTTGCATGCCAAGCATACAATTGTCTCACCATACTCTTGAATGCACACTATGTGCTGACAGACACAGCTACTACACCTCTGACTTGTCAAAAGTGTCAGACCACTGTCTAGCACTGACTCTGGCACTGGAGAACCGTTCTGGAACTGTAACTCAACCTGCCTGTTTTCAACCTCCTCTGCTACCCAGTCTGTCTCATGGAAGTCCAATATGTACAACACAGAACACCTCCTGCCTGAATATATGTAATCTGTATCTAGATCAAGTGACTGGTAGTAGTCAGTCAAATCATTAATAAGTAAAGAAGGGGCTACATACTGCTCAAGTCGTCCTCCTCATCATTCTGACAGCCTGGTTACACTCCTTACTACTCACAAAGGAGTACGTCCAACCTCTTGTTATCCAGTGTTTGATCCTGCTTGTGTGCTCAGTATGTAGACAACTCACACTCTAGCTCAGAACCCAGCAGAATGTCTGGTTCACCCATAGGAGCACCTGTCTCAGCATCCTAGACAGTGTGTCTAACCACATCAGACAGCCTTAGAACTACAACCTCTACTACCTGCTTTGTCAGAGGAGCAACACTTGGTTTGTCAACAGCTATAGTATCTTTATACCCTTGAAGTGGTTTGCCAATCAGAGCATCCTCACAGCTACTGTACTCTGTATCAATTTACAACACCTATGTTTTGAGTTGAAGCATGAGCTACTATAGTGTAGCAAGCACAAAGCTGGCCTGCACACTTGATACAGTAAGTGCATCCCAATCTGACTATACTGTCTTGTCAGAAGACCCAGAGACAATGTAACGTCCAAGAACTTACCTGCAACTGCACCAGTTCCACCCTCCACTCTGTTGCTACTGATAGCCAATCCACTGTCCTTACACACTGTAGCAACTCCTGTGTCCTTTAGGCAAGGGCCCACACTCAGTTGTAGACCTGATTCACTTCTTGCAACAATGACATAGTTGAAGAAGAAGGACAAACTCGAAAAGAAGCAGAAGATCAAAACATGAAGTGCACCAGTTTGCAAATTTACACCCTCAGGTGTGACTGGGGACAGTCACATTCTAAAACACCTGGGAGATGTTATACTCTTGCAACACGTACGTTCTGATACGTTCCGATTGGAAGGGCTCAGTCACATCAAAGTTGCATCATCCTCATGTCAGCAATCCTTCAATTACATCATCATTGCCTACACAATAGTCTTGGTCACTCAACTCAGACTAGTTGGGTTCTGGACTCTAGTTCCAATTCACAAAGGCAAGACTCTGAGCCTTCAGACAGCTAGTCAATTGATACAAAGGGGACTCAGATTCAGAGTCCTGGATGGGTTGATACAAAGGAGACAGTGGTGGATTTGTTCACAAAGGACTAGTAGCTACAAAGGACTCATAATTTCTATAAATACCCTCATGTAATTTGTACTTTCCAGCAATCAAGTTACTCTCTACTACAACTCTTAGTGTGTAGTTTGACAGTCTCCTCAGTTAACATTCCATCTCACCTTGTCTCGTCTTATATTACCTTGTTCTGAAGTGCAGCTTTGTTGTTCTGCACTACTCTTGTCTTATTAATTGTCACCTTCAGAACTTGTACGTTCTACTTGGATCTACCTATTCCTTCTCACTCTTGACCCCTCTTAGTGTCTGTACCTTGCAGACTCAACTGACCTCTTCTACCTCAACCAGTACTTGAGATTGACAATAGTCTCTATTAAAGAAGTGTATATTAAGTCCCTATGTCTAAAGCAAAAGTCTACCACTCCTGTACAAACAGAGTAGTCTGTAGTACTAGAACTTGTAAGTAGAGACAAATCTGAGTATGTCCTGATTTCCAACTCCCTCCTATTTCTAGACTACTACATTCTTGTAGAAGACAGTTCTACTCTGATTCAGATCTAACTTATAATTGACTCTAGTTGTTCTACAGTTCTGATTAATAAGAAACTAGTGTTCTAGATAAGTCTTAAGTAATTCCTACTCAAGAAACACATTATTATGACTCTAGTAATCAAATCAGTAAAAGAGTTAGGGAAACAGATTACAGAGTAGGTGAAGCTACAAGTGTAGTTAGTAGATCAGAAATAGACATTAAAGGTTGTAAAAGCTTGTATAGTTAATAACTTGTACAATAAAATGATTCTTAGTACACTCTTTCTCTAGAAGAATTGGATTATCATTAATATAGAAAGCTAGACAGTTATCTTAAAGGATTCTGACTATAATCTGATAAAAGCAGAAATTGTAGAACTAGTTTGCACCCTACAGCCAACTTGCAGAACTCTAGAGCCTATACTAACTTTAACTACAGCTGTCTAAAAGTATATAGAAACTCTAGCTAAGTTAGAGAGATTTAAGACATTAGATAGGGAACTAAAGTAACAGTATTAGGACTGCTTCCTAAACACAATACTACTAGTTGTAGAGCTTCCTGAAGGTGTTACTCATAAAATACAGTTTAAAGATCCCTCTAAGGTAGTAGCTGTACAATCTTACACTTGTTTACAAAAATACTAGGAGGCTTAACACACACTCATTAATTAGTATACTTAGACAGGTTGTTTGTACAGGTTGGAAAGCCTGTACACATCACCTACATTTCTTATTCTGAAGACAGATCCTGTGGATCTCTTACAAATAGTATGTAATTATTAGGCCCTGAACAGTAACACAATCTACAATTGTACCCTACTTCCCTACATTAATAAGATTATGAATAATACTATCTAAGAACACATATATGCTAAGATTAACATGACTAATGTGTTCTTCCAAACACATATGAACCTAGAACATATTCTGCTCACTATAATTAGTACTCTGTTCAGGTTGTATGAATAGACAGTCATACTAATAAGGTTATACAATGTACTTTTTAACAAGTGTAGTAGGAGTGCCCTAAGTACTCTCTCTTATTGAGACATCAAGCAAGTATCTACCTTATATACTATATAGTGAAGTCTGATAATCTGAGACATTCCAAGTGTAGTAATTCTACATAAGGCAATTGGGGATTTCCTAATCCAGAGTACAATCTAATACTCCCCTTCAAGTATTAATTAAGAACTAAGACTGTATACCTAATAGTTTGTTTAGATGCTTGATCTGTAGGACGTGGAGAGCCTTTGTAAGGATGTCTGCTAATTGGTTCTGTGATTGAACATAGTATACATCAATGTATTCGTTTTGAATGTAACATTGTACAAAGTCTTTTTGTAAATCAAGATGTTTAGTGTAAGTATTGTACATTATTTTGTCAGACTTTACAGTCTTTATTACACTTTGATTATTGTAATAAATTGTAATGGGTGCTGATTCAGTCTGTAGTACTTCTTCAGCAAATTGTTTGAGCCAAATGGCTTCTTGAGTAGCATATGCTAGTGCTTGCAACTCTGCTTTGTAAACAGATAGTAGTACCAGGTTTTGCTGTTTGCTTGACCAAGATATGGTCAATTTAGCTAATTGAAAGATGTAGCTGTTTATTGCTTTATGTCCTTCTGTCATTTGTCTGTCTGCATCACAATAGCCTTGTAGTTTTAAGGTGTTTGTGCTTCCAAGTTGAAGCCAACAATTCATTGTATATTTTAAATACACAAAGCAATGTTTCACTACTTTGTAGTGATACATTTGAGGCTTTTGTAAGTAGTGTGCTAATTGCCCAGTAATATAGGATATGTCTGGCTGTGTACAGTCTGCAACATATCTTAACAATCCTACTATATTCATGTATAGTATTGTTTCATTATTACTTTCGTTTGTATTGTACATATTGTTTGTATTGTTAGATAGATCTATTCCAGGAGTAATAGGCATTCATAGTGCCTTTTTGTTTTTGAAGTGGTAATGCTTGATTATACTTTCAATATAATGCTTTTACTGTAAGCTAATTGTTTGTTGAGGTCTATCTTAGCTTATTTCAATACCAAGTAACCAATGTATTTTGTTACTGTTAGTAAATGTAACATGTTGTCTTAATGCATGTTTAAATGCTGTTATTATAGTAATAGTTTTGCCAATAATTGTAATATTGTCAACATGCATAAATGTTACAAGAATTGTTTTATTATTTTGTTTCTTGTAAAATACAGTGTGATTGTAATTAGCTTGTTCTAATCTAATCTTAAGTAGTAGTTCAGTAATCTTCTTGTACCATTGTCTACCTACTTGTTTCAATCCATATAATGCTTTATTTAAGTGTAATGCCTGTCCAGGTTTAATATCTGTAAGTAGCCTGCCTAGCAGCAGTTTCACATAAATGAGTTTGTCCTCATTTAATTCTCTGTAAAAATATGTGGATTTTACATCTATCTAATGTATTTTGTAGTTCTTAGATGCTACCCAAGATAACAATAATTGTACTGTTGATAGTTTTGTTACTGGAGCAAATAAGTTGTTAGAATAGAAGTCTATTCCATTCTTTTGAGTATATCCTTGCACTACAAATTGTGCTTTATATTTGTCTATTTGGCTGTTAGCCAGTCTTTTGATTTTATAGACAAATTTTGTTCCAATTACATTTGTATTTGTAGGGGGGATAGCATATATCTACATGTTTTGTTGTTGAAGTGACTGTATTTCATCCTTCATAGCTTTGATCCATTGTTCTTTGTCTATACATGTTATAGCATTGTAATATGTTAATGGATTGTTATAGACTTTGTTGAGGAATTTGTTAAATTCTGTTAGATACATAGCTAGGTTTATATTGTCTTTGTAATTTAAACCTATAGTTTGTTTAACCAGTCTTTGCTCTTGTGTAGAGTATTGTATGACAGGTTCTTTATCTTTATTATTGTTATTAGGAAGATGAATATGGTAGGTTTCATCATTGTTTGATGTATCATTGTTATGATTATTCTCCCCTTCAATCCTAGACATTGGTTTGTCTATGAATTGTATGTTGTGTTTGACAGTAATTTTATTATCATGGCACACTAAGTAACCTTTACTGTTGTTATCATAACCTAGCTATTGTGTGTGTTAGCCTCTAGGTTGTAGTTTATGTGTTCATTCATTCTGTATGATACAATATGTGCTGAATTCTTGTATATTATCTATTTGATAATGTTTGTTATACTGTTTGTAATATGGCATTGCAAAATTAATAGTAACTCTCAGTGTTCTGTTATGAATAAACGTTTGATATTGTACTGTATATACTTAGAACTTTATAGGTAACTTTGTAGATAACAGACACATATGTACACTGTTAAAGATAGTCTTATACATACATTCTGCAACTCTGTTCTACTACAGTGTATTGTGTACTGTTAATCTATGTATTGTTCCTTGACTTTCAATGTATGTAGTAAAGTCTTTACTTAGGAACACTGTATTGTTATCACTTTGGAGAGTTTTAACTCTTATACTGTACTGTGTAAAGAGTTTCATTGTATGCTTTACATATTCAGTAAAAGCATTGCTTTTATACCACATAGGTAGCATAGTTACCTATTGTGTAGTATCATCTATGATGGTAAAAAGATATTTGTACTTGCTGTAAGCTTGTACTAGGGCAGGTCCCCATATATCAATATAGAGATGATCTCTATAGGATTGTACAAGAGGTGTTGTTTGTATTTTTGGTATTTCATTGCATTGTATATTTGCTTTGATACAATCTGTACACTGTGCATTTTTATTGTCTGTTATCCTTTGACTTATAATCTCAGGATACTCTTGTATGAGTTTGTGCAAGTAATTGAAATTAACATGACCCATTCATTAATGTAAATCAACAATAGTGATTGTGTTAATAGATTGTTTATTATGATGAGAAACTATCATATACAAGTTATTTTGTACATGTATTTCACCAATCTTTGTATGAGTAGGAGAATGAATAATACATTCATTGTTTGTTTTTGTTAAAACATATCCTGCTTTACATAATAGCACTTTACTAACAAGTGTGAAGTTCAGATTAGGATAATAGTATATGTTTTGTAGTGAAATTGTATTCACCTTAGTATGCTCATCAGCTTTGTCTCATAGTTTTATATTAAATGTCATCACTCTACTTTTGCTAAGTGTGAATGACAATTTATTTACAATTGTAACATTTATTAGGGTTGAGTTCCAAACGTTTGTAAGACAGAACAAGTATGGAGTAGTGTGTACATTTGCACCAGAGTCTAATATATTAATACAATGTATTAGTTCAGTATTATTACAATGTATTATGTTGATACATATGTTTGGATTGTAATTGAACTCCTTAATGACTTCTTTTGTATTGTCAAATGAGTTCATGAAGTTGTCTACTTGTATGACACCATCCTCTTGTACTTCAAATGCTGAAAATACATCAGATTCAGTAGATAGAGCAGATTGAACAGGTAAGCTGCTAGAACTTAATGCTAAGGCTTCTACAATTGTAGACTCTAGCATTAGTGTTTCATTAATGTCTTCAATAAATACTGTTTTGTTATTGTCTCTAATGAATACTACTGTATTAAGTGCAGGTTGAGACAGTGTAGTAGTAGTAGTAGAAGCAGTAGCTGTTTGCCTATACTTTTTCTTTCAAGCTTCTGTTGTTTTGCTTGTTGGAGGATTTCAACAGTCTTTTAACATATGCCTGTACTTATTACAGTTGTAGCATTTAACTTTATTGTAAGGCTTTGTTTTGCCTTTAGCTACACTTTTGCCTTTTGTTTGTAGGCTGTCTTGTTCAGTATCTTGTTTCGTTTGAGAGTACTGAGAATGATACTCAGTATATGTGTTTTGTAATTCATGTATCAACTTAGCTAGCATCAGAACGTCTTTCTGAGCCACTGTAACTGTTGGTAGTTGATTATAATGGGTAATCTGTCTGTCTAGCATTGTTGCTACCCATCTATACTCACAAGGAGTAGTAAGGTTAATTGCTGAGATGTATGTATTGTTATTAGGGGCTTTATTATGTGTAGACAACTGTCTGTAGATTTGTTCAATGTTGTCTAACATCTTATCAAACTGTGATACATACTCTTTTACTGTAAACAACATAAATATGTTTACAGCATGTGTCATTGTTGTTTGAACATTGTATCATTCAGAAAGCACCTTCATGAGACTTCTAACACTTGTATGTGTTGTAAAGTTTGCATAAATTGTATCAGTTATTATTTTTGTTATACAATGATACAAAACATTACTTGTATGTATGCCAGCATTATCAGAGGAAGGGGGATTGTGCTCTAGATGATCTAAGAGCATTATGGTAGTGAGTGTACTGTGTATGTACAAGCACCATATCTTGTATCCCTTCACACTAGCCAACTTTTCTGTTCCCTCAAAGAACTTTGTAATGTCAGAGTCCTTCATTATAGTGTTAACAAAGGTATACATTGTAGACAACATTATAATAGGTTTGGAGGGAGAGGGAGGTCTTGGGCTTGGTGGTCTAGTAGGAGGCAAAGGCATTCTGTGAGAGCAAGTGTGTAGGGGCATTCAATAGGTACCAAGGCTTATAACCTTTTAACAAGTGTAGTAGGAGTACCCTAAGTACTCTCTCTTATTAAGACATCAAGCAAGTATCTACCTTATATACTACATAGTGAAGTCTGATAATCTGAGACATTCTAAGTACAGTAATTCTACATAAGGCAATTAGGGATTTCCTAATCTAGAGCACAATCTAATAGTACTAGTTACACAATAGTAGTAGGTTACAAAGGTACTAGAGCATCTTATTAGGAAAATCTGTTATGTCTACTTAGATAACATTATTATCTAGTTACAGTCTGAGGCAGAACACATTAGGAATATTAGAAAGGTTATACAAGTACTCTATAATGAAGGGCTCATTTGTTTACAGAAGAAGACCAAGTTATTCTATACAGAGGTTAAGTTCCTTAGGTACCTGATTACTGTAAAGGGGACAAAAGTAGACCTAGACAAGGTTAAGAGCATTCTACAATAGCTACAGTCCTAGAGAGTAAAGAATGTTTACAAATTCCTTAGACTGTTGTACTACATTATAGTATACCTCTTATACTTAACAGAACACACTACAGTTCTTTCCTTGTTTACAAGTAAGGATTGTAACAAGGTTTTTCCAGAATAGAAACTAGAACATTAGTAGGCCTTCAAAGCTATCAAGTCAATTGTTACTAGTAGAGAGTGTCTTACCTCTGTAGACTATGACTCAGGTGAGCAAATCTATGTAACTATAGATACAAGTGACTCTAGGACTAGAGTAGTTCTTAGTGTTAGATCCTTATAGAAAACTGTAAGACTTGTAGCATTTGAGTCTAAGTAATATAATAGTACACAGTGTAACTACCTAGTACACAAGTAGGAACTTCTTACAATTGTTTACACTCTTAAGAAATAGTATGTTTACCTCCTTAGAGTACATTTCTATGTCTATACTAATTATTGTACTCTCAAATACTTGGATACACAGTAGGATCTGTTTAGAAGACAAGCCTAGTAGATAGAGGAGCTCTCCTAGTATAACTACAAGTTACATTACATTAAGGGAGAGGGGAATACAGTTACAGATACACTTTCCTACCACTTAGACTTTGACTCTAACCTGGAAAACAGAAGTCCTACTTAGGAAACCTTAGGAGGGACAACTATACAAATCTCTACAGATTCTGATCTCCTTACAACAATTAGGAACAGTTATAATACAGACAAATTCTGCTATAAACTGTATACTAACCTTAAAAGTATGGAGGGAGCTTAGAAGGATTATAGACTCTTATACTTAGACAACCAGTTAGTGATTCTGAGTACTAGAAATGTTTACAAAACCTTGTACCACCTTGTACATAATGAACTAGAATATTTTAGTATAGACAAAACATACCTTACTCTACATAACTCATACTATTAGCCTAATATGTGTTAGGATCTTGAGCAGAATTACATTCTCAGATGTAATGTGTGTCAACAGAACAAGAATCCAACTACAAAACCTGTTAGCCTACTATACTTACTTCTAGTCCTAAATACATGTTTTAAGAGTATTATAATTGACTTTGTTAAACTACTACTAGAAGACAGTAGATACAATAGAATAGTAATAATGACAGATAGGCTGGGTGGAGCAGACATCAGAATTGAGCCTTGTAGGATAAACATAACAGTAGAAGAGTTTGTAGGACTGTTTTTCAATAAATAGTATTGTAAAAACAGCTTACCTTAGGAAATTGTTTCTAATAGGGACTACTTGTTCCTCTCCAGATTTTGGACCACATTGTATACACAAACAGGTGTAAAGCTGAAAATGGTGACAGTATACTACTCAGAGACAGATAGTACTAGTAAGTATACTAACAAAACAGTAAGCTAGTTGTTATACTTCTATATGAATTACTAACAGTAGGAGTGGTAGGCCTAGCTTCTATGAGTATAATTCTGTCTTATAAACACAGTTAATACCTCTATAGGTTATTCCCTATTCTAATTACAATATGAGTACTTGTTATAGATAGTCTTACTACTTACACAATATTTAGAACTGTTACAAGCAGATTCCCTAGAGACATAAGCTGTAGAATTCCTCACCTACATACACTAGGATGTTATAGAGGTACAAGACACTCTCCTAGTAGTAAAGACACACTAGACACATTATACTAACCAGGACTGTGTAATAGAAGACTGTTTTACAGTAGGAGACTAGGTTATACTCTCTACTCACAACTACTACTAGAATTATCTTGTACAAATACTAGAATGTACTATAAAGTTTATACTATGTTACAACAAACTATACTTTATAATTATAGTCAACTTAAACAAGTCAGAATATACACTAGAGTTACTCAACTCTAATCAGGCCTTCTCTAAGTTCTATATAAGTTAGTTAAAGTACTATGTCTTAAATGATAACACCTTATTTTCAAAATACACTCTTAACTAACTAGGTCTAATAGAAGGAGATAAGGAAGTATACAAAGTATTGTAAATTATAGACAGAAGGTATAGAGAGTAAGATTAATAGTATCTGGTAGAATAGGAAGGATAGAGTAAGTAGAGACATGAATAGAAGGTAAAGTCTAAACTCTAGAGGACAGTTCTTAAAGTACTACAAGTATAGTTAGTCTTACACTTACACAGGGGTACTATTTTTTCAGAAGGGGAAAGGGTGTAAGCCTACCCTACAGCTTACAACAGCTTCTGTACTGTTCTGTACCTCTCCTAGTACAGAACTACATTTCTGAACCTAGACTTTCTCTCAAGCTTAGACTTTCTTAGTGTGAACCCTAAAGTTACACACATTTCCTCTTTTGTCTTCACACTATGTTTCCTTATTGTCTGAGTCACATACTCTTCATTCTTAAGTACATACACTCTCCTTTTTCTCTTTAGCATTGTTTTCCCCTTTAAGTATGAGTCACCTTTGTTTCATTTCTAGTATATATAGTTTCAATCTTTTACTTTTGTTACACTAGTTCTTATTTCTAACTATAACAAAGGTGAGTTCTTACATGTATATAGATTAGTTCTTATTCCTGACTATAACAAAGATACTGTCAGTAACAGTATAGAGAGGACCTAAAGGCTTAGTAAGGGGACCCAGGCTACAACTATCCTATATAAGAGAAATACAGAATACAAGTACTAGAACATAGTTAGAACTTGTAGAACAGACAGAGAGAGAGAGTAAGGTAAGAGTAGAGTATATAGAGTAAGCCTAAGAGTATAAGACTATCTAGAGTAGACAAGATCAAGACTACTAGACTAGTCTAATCTTGTACACTTATATATACTAAACTACACAAGAGTACTCAGAGAGTATGAGCTACTAAGAATAATAAGCTACAAAGAATGAAAGAAAGGAAGGTCAAAGATAAAGGTACAAAGAATAAAGGGATAGACAAAGGGTAAGAGAATATAGAATGAACAAAGAATGAAGGGGTAGTCAAAGGAATGGAATGATAAAGTAAGGAAGGGTAGTAGTAAGAGTTAGTATACATATAGTTTATAGACAACACTCTTAAAAGACAAAAGTCCTGAGTTCCAGTATGGAAGAGTGTAGAACCCTTAGAATTAAAGGTACAAGAGTAGAGAACTGTAACATTACTCTCTCTCTAAAACTAATCATCCTGATTAGTAAACATTAGGCTTGGTTAGTAGTTTAGACATAGGTCAGAACAGTAGGGTTTAGAAATCTGTAAGGCAAAGTTAACATAGAGCACTCAGATAAAGTTAATAGAAGTCTTGGATTGTCTTAATAGTATAGGTGAGATTCTTAGTAGGTTCCTAAGTACATTCCTCAACTAGGTATCCCTTCTAGTAAATAAGGAACTTGAGCTTTCTATACACTAGCTTAGTATCTACTACATACTCTACTTTGTATTCTAGTTTGAAACTGATGAGTTCTGGTAGAGGTAGTAAGGGTCTTTGTTATAAAGGAAAACCTGGATTATAGTACTAAAACAGTAGAACCTTATTAAACACTAAGTGTATGTACTTCTATGTTGCTAGAAGTTAGAGTTTATAGGTAGAGGTACTAACCTTCTTTTTAATAACAAAGGGTTCAAAGTACTTGTTGTCCAACTTCTTCATTAAACAATCTGTAGTTAGGTTAGTAGCTTCTAGTATAACTTTGTCCCCAGACTAGTAATCCTTAGCTACAGATCTCTTCCAATTGTAGTTCTACTTTATTACCTGTACTACCTTCTCTAAAAGAGTTTATACATCTTCCCTAGTCTTGTGTATCTGTTCTACAAAGTCTGTTACAGATTCAGAACTACTGTTCTGGTTCAGAACTGTTCCCTAGTACAGATGTCTTTTATAATTGAGGAAGAACAGGACTGTCCTGTTATAGAGTGTTACTAGTTATTGTGTACAAATTCTGTTAGAACTAACTATTCAGACTAGTCTGACTACTAATAATTAATAAACATTTAGAGATAGAGTTTGATCTCCTAATTAACTTACTCAGTTTGACTGTCAGTCTACAGGTAATATGTAGTAGAAGGGTTCCCTTGAATTCTGAGAAGCACATACAAGTCCTGTATAAATTTTGACTCAAATTACAGTCTGTGATTGTGAATGAGCTTCTAAGAGAGTCTGTATAACCAGAAGACATGATCCTGATAAATACACACTATACTTTTAGAAGTGAGTTCTATTCAGGTTAGAACTGTGTAGACTTGCTTAGAGAATTAGTTAACAATCATACAAATAGTGTTGTAACTCTAAGACTTAGGTAGCTTACTAATCAGGTCTACTAAGACTTCTTCCTAAGAGTGATTTAGGATCTGATACAAATGTAGAAGAGTCTGAACCCTTGTCTGGTAGGCCTTAGTCTGTTAACATGTATTATAACCAGTCACATACTTTAGGATTTCCCTCTACATTCCTAGCTACTAGTAGTTCTGAGTAATAAGTTCCTGTGTTTTGTGTTAGCCTAAATGTTCTACAGTCAGATTGTTGTAATAAGCTCAGACAATGTCCTCCTACAGCTTCCAATCCTTTAGAATGTATAGTCAGCCTTCCTAGTAAACCTGTCCATCCTTATCTTCCTTCTAATCCCTAGCTTACTTCTCTAACTACTTTACTATAACCTAGTCCTGTGTGTGTCTCAGAGCTTACTGTATACAAGTGACAAAGTTAACATTCTCAGATTCAAGTTGGATCTCTTAGATTGTCTTGGATGCAAAACAGGAATTGTCTAAGAGAACAAGATTTTTGTTATCATTCTCCCCCCTTTTATAACCTACTTGTCTTAAGAGTAAATCAGCTTTTGTCATTTGTGTTCTAGGTTTGTAGGTTAGTACAAAGTTGTAGTTCTACAGTTCTAACATCTAGTAGGCTTAGTAGTAGTTAAGCTTCTGAGGTGCCTGAAAGTACTAGAGATTAAGGTAATCACTCTAAATCTTAAACTTCTGTATAGTACTAAGGAGATATTAACACTACTCCTCTAGGGAACAGACAATTGTAAAGAGTTCCTTGTTATAGATAGAGTAGTTCTATTCTGTTATAGAGAGGGATTCTAATTAGAATACTATTGAACACTACTTTCTGTTAATGAACTGAGACAGTACTACTCTATTTACAAAGTTGGAAGAGTTAGCTTTAACTCAGAACTTGTCTACAACTATTAGAACTACTAATACAGGCTTACTAGTAATAGCATACTTAAGGGACTCAAACACAGACTACTACTAATCATTCTATTACTAAGGAACATCTTTGCTAGTAAGATTGTGAAGGGGCCAGACAATAGTACTAAAGTTGTAAATAAAGTATTAGTAATAGTTTACAAACCTAAGAAACACTTAGACCTGTTTCAGGTTCTAAGGTTGTAGCCAGTTTCAAACTACAGTTACCTTTACTGGATCTATACAGACCTCTCCTCCACTAATCACAAAGCTTAGATAATCTACTGACTCCTGTGTAAAAGAGTACTTTACTTCTTAGAGGAACAGTTTATTATCTTAGAGCTATTATAGAACTACTTAGATTAGTCAGTAATAGTACTCAACTGTCTGAGTAAAGATCAGAATGTTGTCCAGATACACACTAACATGTTCTGAGTCAATCAGATCTGTAAGAATGTGATTCATGAATGACTAGAATGTTGTAAGTAAGTTAGTTAGTCTGAAGAACATTACAGTTAGTTTGTACAATCTGTGATTAGTTCAGAATACAGTCTTCTACTCATCTCTGTCTCAGATCTGAATATTATTATACCCCTACCAAATGTCCAACTTAGTAAAAACCCTGGATGTATGTGTCTTATTAATGAGCTCCTGAATTAGAGGGAGCAGGTACTTGTTTTTAACAGTACTCTTATTAAGACAATAATAATCCTAAACTAGGTAGAGCTTCCTATCTTTCTTTTTGACAAAGAAGAAAGGGGAGACTATAGAGGACTTTAAAGGTTGAATCTAACTGTTCTAAAGATTTTCCTAAAGGAACTTGTTGAGTACCTCCTACTTGTCTCTGTTAAGTAGGTAGACCTTACAATCCTTAGGTTAGAAACTCTTAGTCAATTTAATTATATAGTTCTAGGAACAGTATTTAGAAAGCTAGTCAAATTCCTCTTTACTAAAGACTTTAGGGAACTCTCAGACAAAATCTAGCAGGCTGGGTCTATGTGTGTTCTAGAGTAGAGTTATTCTGAGAGGGTTCTAGACTGGTTCTGTCTTAAACATTCTTTAAATCAACTCTATTCTGTCTTAACTAGAATATGTATTCACATATTTATCCTAGTCAAAGAAGAACAACTAGTCACCTTTATCAGAACTGCTAGTAACATTGGAAGTGTCTACATCTACTCAGAACAGTAGTACAAGGTAGTTATAAGACTCAGGACACTAATTAAACACAAGTGTCTACTCTAACTAGTTAATAGTAGGGTTGTGAGCCTTAAGCCATTTGAATCTAATAAAGACATCTGTCTTTCTAAAGTTAGTGACTCTAAACTTAATACTTTCCTTATGATCCTGAATGGTTATCTGTAGTTGGACAAACTCAGTAATCTAACTATTCCAGTTTAGGGTTCTGTCTATATTATATACTAGGATTAGAAGTAGAATGTGTTAAGTAGGGAGGTAGTGTTCCTACACAAAGGCCTTATTAATACATAAACTAGTACATCTACTATCTACTAGAGCTATTGTTCAGATCTGAGAGGATCCTAAGAAGGGATCCAAGAGGACAGGGATCTAGAGCTAGTACTTAGAATGTCCTCTAATAAACTACTACTTGTTCTGAAGGGAACATACAGCTTGTACAGTCTTGTTGTCTAAGAGGGTAAGTATATATACTAACATTTCCTTATTAACCTCCCTCTTTCAACAAGGACAGACTCATGTCCTCAACTGTGAACTTAGCTAAGACTATCCCTACTTAATACTATAGACAAACTACTAAGTAGTAAACAGGGCTAAATAGTGTTCTGAATGTTTTAAGATCTTAGAACACAGAAGTGACAGGTTGGATTGTGTAGATTTATACTTGGATAAAGTGTAAAGAGAAGAATCAAAAGAATCAGAAGAAATAAGAGAACTATCTACTTTTGTTTTTAACTTTTTTCTTTCTAATAAATAATTTTGTTAATTTACTTTTTCTACTTTTTCTGCTTTTCTTACTTTATTTACTTCTAATTCTACAGTGTCTATTAAATCAAAAGTAGCTATTAAAAAATCCAAGTTATAGCCCTTCAGTACTGTATTTACTGTTAAGTCTTTACAAAATCTTAGAGTATGTAGTTAGAGTTTAGGAGTTCTAAGGTGACTTCTAGATTTGTAGAAAAGGCTTCTTACTACAAATCCTACTTGTCACTCATTATTACTCTAATGACCTGACAGATATACTGTTACTTCTACAGACAGTCCTTAATCTAGTACTCTGACTTTCTGTAAGTAAAGTATGCTCCTTACTTTTAGACTTCTCTAATGTTTATTAGAATAAATTAATTATGAATTATAGGCAGATTAATCTAAGGGCTCAGAACTGTTAGAGCTAGATATATGTGTAAGCATTCTGTACAGACTTGACACATCTGAGCTACAGCTTAGTTGAAGGAAATAGTGTGTGTTTTCCACTCAGTATAAGTAACTAGTTCTAGTGTCATTCTAAGAATCTTATTAACTAGTTCTAGGTGAAGAGCTTTTTCAAGTATTCTAATAAGGACATTATTAAACCTAAGTACAAATCCTGCCTTCTAGGCTAGGATATCAAACTCCTGAAAGAAAGTATTAGTAGAATGTTTGCCCTGTTACAGAGATGTAAGCTTGTTCTACACATTGTACTTCTTATTCAGATTGATGAAGGAAGTACAGAGCTACCTTATGAATTCTGAATACAACTTATTGTTCTAAAGTCAGATCAGGCTTCTGATC
>NW_006760386.1:5806659-5812066 GCF_000271605.1 Fomitiporia mediterranea MF3/22
CTTCTAATTCTACAGTGTCTATTAAATCAAAAGTAGCTATTAAAAAATCCAAGTTATAGCCCTTCAGTACTGTATTTACTGTTAAGTCTTTACAAAATCTTAGAGTATGTAGTTAGAGTTTAGGAGTTCTAAGGTGACTTCTAGATTTGTAGAAAAGGCTTCTTACTACAAATCCTACTTGTCACTCATTATTACTCTAATGACCTGACAGATATACTGTTACTTCTACAGACAGTCCTTAATCTAGTACTCTGACTTTCTGTAAGTAAAGTATGCTCCTTACTTTTAGACTTCTCTAATGTTTATTAGAATAAATTAATTATGAATTATAGGCAGATTAATCTAAGGGCTCAGAACTGTTAGAGCTAGATATATGTGTAAGCATTCTGTACAGACTTGACACATCTGAGCTACAGCTTAGTTGAAGGAAATAGTGTGTGTTTTCCACTCAGTATAAGTAACTAGTTCTAGTGTCATTCTAAGAATCTTATTAACTAGTTCTAGGTGAAGAGCTTTTTCAAGTATTCTAATAAGGACATTATTAAACCTAAGTACAAATCCTGCCTTCTAGGCTAGGATATCAAACTCCTGAAAGAAAGTATTAGTAGAATGTTTGCCCTGTTACAGAGATGTAAGCTTGTTCTACACATTGTACTTCTTATTCAGATTGATGAAGGAAGTACAGAGCTACCTTATGAATTCTGAATACAACTTATTGTTCTAAAGTCAGATCAGGCTTCTGATCTAATAGCCTTCAATCTAGTTCTACACCTAGGTGGCTGTGTTACCTTCCTTCATGAAGGAGAGGACAAATAGGATGTAATTAAGATCTAAGGATAGATTAGTTAAAATAGTAGCTATGTATAGTTTAACTTAGTACTAGAAGTCCTTAAAGTACTACTTATTAAAGTTTAAAGGGTGAGTTACATACACTTTCTTTCTAGAGTAGGTTGTAACTTCTAGAACAATTGGAACAGGTTCTAAGGTGGCTAGAAGCACATAGTTAGTAAAGGCCTCTTAAATAGAGGTCTACACATATTAAGCTAGGTCTGCTTGTAACTACTGATCTGGCAGGACAGTAAGGGTGGTAGTCAGTGTAGGAGGGTTTATGTTTATACTACAAAGGAATCAGTACTAAACTAAAAAGGGTAATGAATAGAAGAAGGGTAGCAAAAGTTTAAAAGGGTTTAGAAAGTTTAAAATTTAAAAATGTAAAAGGGTTGGGACAAAGAAAAGAGATTGACACAACAGTAAGTACTAATGCTCAAAACATAGAAGAGTTATAGGGTAGTAATAAGTAGTCTTAATCTAATGTTAGTAACAGTGTAGAGAGGACCTGAAGGCTTAGTAAGGGGACCTAGGCTACAACTATTCTACACAACAGAAATACAGAATGTAAGTACTAGAATATAGTCAGAACTTGTAAAACAGACAGAGAGAGAGAGTGAGGCAAGAGTAGAGTATATAGAGTAAGCCTAAGAGTACAGGACTACCTAGAGTAGACAAGATTAAGACTACTAGACTAGTCTGATCTTGTATGCCTATATATACTAAACTACACAAGAGTACTTAGAGAGTATGAGCTACTAAGAATAATAAGCTACAAAGAATAAAAGAAAGGAAGGTCAAAGATAAAGGTACAAAGAATAAAGGGATAGACAAAGGGTAAGAGACTATAGAATGAACAAAGAATAAAGAGGTGGTCAAAGGAATGGAATGATAAAGTAAGGAAGGGTAGTAGTAAGAGTCAGCACACATATAGTCTATAGACAGTACCTCTAAAGGACAGAAGTCCTAAGTTCTAGTATAGAAGGGTGTAGAACCCTTAGAACTGAAGGTACAAGAGTAGAGAACTGTAACAGATACTTTTGTCCTGTCAGCATTCTGTATGTGTTAGCAAACCTAGAACTCAATAGAACTTATTTGTAATAGTGTTTAGTACTTCTTTAGTACTGTTCTAGCTTTCATTATTTGTGTTCTAGGTTTGTGAGTTAGTACAAAGTTATAATCTTATAGTTCTAACATCTAGTAGGCCTAACAGTAGTTAAGCTTCTAAGGTGTCTAGAAGTATTAGAGATTAAAGTAATTACTCTAAATTTCAAACTTTTGTATAGTACTAAGAAGATATTAACACTACTTCTCTAGAGAACAGACAATTGTAAAGAGTTCCTTGTTATAAATAGGGTAGTTCTGTTCTGTTACAGAGAGGGATTCTGATTAGAACACTATCAGACACTACTTTCTGTTAATAAATTAGAACAGTACTACTCTATTTGTAAAGTTGGAAGAGTTGGCTTCAACTTAGAACTTGTTTATAACTGTCAGAACTGTTAATATAGACTTACTAGTAATAGCCTACTTAAGAGACTTAAACACAGACTACTACTAATCACTCTATTACTAAGGAACATCTTTGCTAGTAAGATTGTGAAGGGGCTGAGTAATAGAACTAAAGTCTTAAATAAAGTATTAGTAATAGTTTGCAAACCTAAGGAATACTTGAACCTGTTTCAGGTTCTAAAGTTGTAACTAGTTTCAAACTGTAGTTACCTTTACTGGATCCATACAGACCTCTCCTCTACTAATTACAAAGCCTAGATAATTTACTGACTTCTGTACAAAAGAACACTTTACTTCTTAAAAGAATAGTTTATTATCTTAGAGCTACTGTAAAACTACTTAGATTAGTTAGTAATAGTACTTGACTGTCTGGGTGAAGATCAGAATGTTGTCTAGATATACACTAATTGTTAGCCTGCCTAAATCCTGAGGCATCTTAGAGGGGAATCACACAACAAGAGGTGTAGTGGACTCTGCTCTTTGTTTGTTAAGCTTCATTGTCCATTAATTAGAGTACTATTTATACTAATGATATCTATGTTTCAGATGCGTGTCTCAATTCAGTATGTTCCATTGTAATGACATACTTATGACAGCATATATGCATACTATCCAAGACATTATGAGCATGCTGATCACTAATGTTAACACTCCCCTTCAAACTCTTAATAGATATTCTATAAGATGTTTGATTTGCAGTATGTACTGTCAATTGTATATTATCATTATTGTTTGCTTTATTCGTCCGTTCGTTCATCTATTCTTTTGTTTGCATACGTGTTATGTATAGATGTAATGTTTATAATGATAATTACATCATGTAGATGTTTTGTCTGTAAGTCCACTGTGTGTTACATTCGTCTGACGTTATTTAATAAGTTTATTCAATGTTATTAAATATATTCAAAGTTGTTTCAAAGTTCGTCTGTATTGTATTGTTCAATAACAATAGTGTTTCTGTAATAAATTGTTTTATGTATCAATGAATACATTGCAAATTGTCTATTAACACTTTAGAGACCTGCAGAATCTCTTCAGCCGTTTCGTATTTGCATATATGTGTGTATAACAATAGTTATCACAATGGTTCGTTTGTTTCTTTCTTTAATATTAAGAGATCTATCATTTTTGTTTGGCCACATTATTCAATAGTTAATTGATCTTTATTCAATTGCAACATTTATCTATCCAATAGTATTGTTTACTATTCAATTGGATGATATGTTTATTTGATCACATTGACTGTATTGTTTGTTACTAGTATAGTATTGCTTTGATATCATGGAATTCCATTTTATTTTAACTTTTAGCAAAGTAGTTCATACTAATAAAGTATTTGTTTGTACTTTTGGTGAATTAATTCATGCTAATGAAGTTTATATGTAATACATATGATGTCCTTCATTCATCATTACTGTCCATGTCTGTATATCACTGTATATGTTATGCACACTCAGTAATAAACTGATTTTACACTGTCAGATTGAAGCATTACATTGTCTGAATTTTGTAATATAGATTCCTAGTCTATAATTGCCAGATTGCTTCATGCTAAGGTTAAAGAGGTATTTTTATTTGTTTTCTTTTTATATCTGGCTGCACATTCTGCTATGTGACTTGGTGTGTTATATCATATATCATGAATGTATTGTCTGCTTGTATGTATTTTAACACATCCAGAACAACCTTCACAGTATGATGCATTGTTATTAGGTAAATCATGTAGGTTCTTGTCATATGTGTGTCTGTATCATTCATTTCAATAGTAATGCTAATTGTGGATTCTTGCAATTGTAATCCTAATAGTATAGCTATTACTTTGTTTAATCAGTGTAATGCTTTGTGTAATTATAGTATTTGTTCAACATTGTATCTCATTGTTTTAACAAGTTAGATAGAGTATTTTTGTTTCTCTTCTTGTTTATATTTCGTTTATAGATATACTGTTTGTTATCTTTTCGTTGTGTTTCATAATTCTAATACTATTTACATTTATATTCATCATTACAAATTACAATGATAGCAAGTGAATCTTTTGCATGATTATCAATTATATAGTTGTGTAGAATTAATAATATATATGTCATAGTTCTTTGCATACTATTTTCACTGTTTTGTTCAGTTTAATATGTGTATTATGTATGGATAATATTTGCATTATCATATGAATATGTTCTTTATCCTTTTATATACGTTCCAAAGTATTATTCTTGTTATTTGTCATTTTGTCCATCATTTGTAGTATGAATCAATGATTTATCTTGTTAGATAATGTTTTATTTGTCTGTATTTAGTTTATTTTCATATTAAACTTTGTTTATAATGATTTTATTTTCATACTTATTTTGTTTGCTAAGTATGTGTGTTTGCTTCATTGTGCATAATCATTTATTTGTTTATTGAAGTTCAATTGCACAGTTGTGTTGACTTCTATTTTTGTTGTGATCTGCATTATTTAGTGTCACTTTGAATGATTAATGTTTTGATTGCTGTTACGTCTGTTGATTCTGTTAGTTCTATTGCTTCTTTTTCCTTTTTGGATAAGTGTAAGATTAATGTTTCTGTGTCATGAATCTTTGTACATTCTTTGCATTATTAGAATATATGCTATTACTCCCCTTCAATTCAAGAAGGTTTCCTTTGAGTAATTGGATTGTGTGTTCAATCACTTCATTTCGTACATTATCATTGTTTTAATTGTTCATTTAATGCTGATATATATGTGTCTAATAGTTTATAACCTTTTTTTTNTTTTTTTAATTGGACTATGTGTCTGACTACTGTATTGTATATCTTATACTTGTAGCATATGTATTTTACTCGATTCTTTTTGTATTTAAGAAGAGTATAATAACATTGTCTTTATTTAACGTTTTTGATTGTTAAATATTAATGTATTTATAGTGTTTAATGAATATTATTTGCTTTTAATAGTTATATAAATTGCATCTGTATCCATATATTTCACTTAATTATGAATAATATTATACTGGGTGTGTCTGTTTGTGATGTATGAATATTATAATTTTGTTTTCAAAATTGTGCAAGGAGAGTGCTATCTCAGTAC
>NW_006760386.1:5813341-5819964 GCF_000271605.1 Fomitiporia mediterranea MF3/22
GGAATGATGAAGTAAGGAAGGGTAGTAGTAAGAGTCAGCATGTATATAGTCTATAAACAGTGCCTCTGAGGGACAGAAGTCCTGAGTTCTGGTACAGAAGAGTGCAGAACCCTCAGAACTGAAGGTAAGAGAGTAGAGAATTGTAACATCACCCCCCCTCTAAAACCAATTGTCCCAATTGGTGAACATTGGGCTTAGTTAGTGGCTCAGGCATAGGTCAGAATAGTAAGGCTTGGAAATCTGTAAGACTGAGTTTGTGTAGAGCACCAGGATGAAGCTGGTAGAAGTCTTGAATTGCCTTAGGAGTATGGGTGAGGTTCTCAGTAGGTTCCCAAGTATGCTCCTCAACTGGGTACCCTTTCTAGTAAACAAGGAATTTGAGTTTTCTATGTAGTAGCTTAGTATCCACTATGTACTCTACTTTGTATTCTGGTTCAGAACCAATGAGTTCTGGTAGAGGTGGTAGGGGTCTTTGTTGTGAAGGAAAACTCAGATTGTAGTACTGAGACAGTAGAACCTTGTTAAACACTAGGTGTATGTACTTCCATGTTGCTAGAAGTTAGAGTTTGTAGGCAGAGGTACTGACCTTCTTTTCAATAACAAAGGGTCTGAAGCACTTGTTGTCCAACTTCTTCATTGGGTGATCTGTAGTCAGGTTAGTAGCTTCTAGTATAACTTTGTCACTAGGCTGGTAATCCTTGGCCACAGACCTCTTCTGATCATAGTTCTGCTTTATGACCTGTACTACCTTTTCTAAAAGAGCTTGTGTGTCCTCCCTGGTTCTGTGTATCTGTTCTACAAAGTCTGTTACAGATTCAGAACTACTGTTCCAGTTTAGAACTGTCCCCTAGTACAGATGTCTCTCATGATTGAGGAAGAACAGGGACTGTCCTGTTGTAGAGTGTTACTAGTTATTGTGCACAAATTCTGTCAGAGCTAACTATTCAGACTAATCTGATTACTAATGATTGATGAACATCCAGAGGTAGAGCTTGATCTCCTAATTAACTTGCTCAGTTTGACTGTCAGTCTGTAGGTGATAGGTAGTAGAAGGGTTCCCTTGAATTCTGAGAAGTGTATACAAGTCCTACATGAATTTTGACTCAAATTGTGGTCTACAATCATGAATGAGCTTCTAAGGGAGTCTGTACAACTAGAAGATGTGATTCTGATAAATGTGTGCCATACCTTCAGAAGTGAGTTCTGTTCAGGTTGGAACTGTATGGACTTACTTGGAGAATCAGTCAACAATTATACAGATAGTGTTGTAACCCTAAGACTTGGGTAGCTTACCAATCAGGTCTACTGAGACTTCTTCCTAAGAGTGATCTAGAATCCAATACAGATGTAAGGGAGTCTAAACCCTTGTCTGGTAGGCCTTAGTCTATTAGTATGTATTGTAACCAGTCACATACTTTAGGATTTCCCTCTGTATTCTGGGCTACTAGTAGTTCTGAGTAATGAGTTCCTGCATTTTGTGTCAGCCTGGATGTCCTACAGTCAGATTGTTGTAATAAGCTCAGACAATGTCCTCCTACAGTTTCCAATCCTTTAGAACATACAGTCAGCCTTCCTAGTAAACCTGTCTATCCTTATCCTCCTCCTAATCCCTAGCCTACTTCTCTAGTTGCTTCACTACAACCTAGTCCTGTGTGTGTCTCAGAGCTTACTGTATACAGGTGACAAAGTCAACATTCTCAGATTCGAGTCAGATCTCTCAGATTGTCTCAGACACAAAACAGGAATTGTCTAGGAGAATAAGATTTTTGTTATCATTCTCCCCCCTTTCATAACCTACTTGTCTTAAGAGTAAATCAGCTTTTGTCATTTGTGTTCCAGGTTTGTGGGTCAGTACAAAGTCAAAGTCCTACAGTTCTAACATCCAGTAGGCTTGGTAGCAGTTGAGCTTCTAGAGTGCCTGGAAGTACTAGAGATTAAGGTGATCACTCTAAATCTTGAACTTCTGTACAGTACTGAGAAGATATTGACACTACTCCTCTAGGGAACAGACAATTGTAAGGAGTTCCTTGTCATAGATAGGGTAGTTCTGTTCTGTTATAGAGAGGGATTCTGATTGGAACACTATCAGACACTACTTTCTGTCAATAAACTGGGACAGTACTACTCTATTTGCAAAGTCAGAAGAGTCAGCTTTGACTTAGAACTTGTCTGTAACTGTCAGAACTGCTAATACAGACTTGCTAGTAATAGCCTGCTTGAGGGACTCAAACACAGATTACTGCTGATCATCCTATTACTAAGGAACATCCTTACTAGTGAGATTGTGAAGGGGCTGGGCAATAGTACTAAAGCCTTGAATGAAGCATTAGTAGTAGTTTACAAACCCAAGGAACACTTGGACCTGTTTCAGGTTCTGAGGTTGTGGCCAGTTCTGAACTACAGTCACCTTTGCTGGATCCATACAGACCTTTCCTCCACCAATCACAAAGCCCAGATAATCTACTGACTCCTGTACAAAAGAGTACTTTGCTTCTTGGAGGAACAGTTTATTATCTTAGAGCTGTTGTAGAACTGCTTGGATCAGTCAGTAATAGTGCTCAACTGTCTGAGTGAAGATCAGAATGTTGTCCAGATACACACTAACATGCTCCAAGTCAATCAGATCTGTAAGGATGTGATTCATGAATGACTGAAACATTGTAGGCAAGTTAGTTAGTCTAAAGAACATTACAGTCAGTTTGTACAATCTGTAATTGGTTCAGAACACAGCCTTCCACTCATCTCTGTCTTGGATCCAAATATTATTGTATCCCTATTGAATGTTCAATTTAGTGAAAACCCTGAATGTATGTGTCTTATCAATAAGCTCCTGAATCAGGGGGAGCAGGTACTTGTTTTTGACAGTACCCTCATTAAGACAATAATAATCCTAGACTAGGCAGAGCTTCCTATCTTTCTTTTTAACAAAGAAGAAAGGAGAGGCTATAAGGGACTTTGACAGTTGGATCCAGCTGTTCTGAAGATTTTCCTAAAGGAACTTGTCAAGTGCCTCCTACTTGTCTCTGTTGAGCAGGTAGACCTTACAATCCTTAGGTTGGAAACCCTCAGTCAATTCAATTGTATAGTCCTAGAGACAGTATTCAGGAAGCTGGTCAAATTCCTCTTCACTGAAGACTTTAGGGAACTCTCAGACAAAATCTGGCAGGCTGAGTCTACATACATTCTAGAGTAGAGTTGTTCTGAGAGGGTTCCAGACTGGTTCTGTCTTGAACATCCTTCAGATTGACTCTATTCTGTGTTGACTAGAATATGTATCTACATATCTATCCTAGTCAAAGAAGAACAACTGGTCACCTTCATCAGAACTGTTAGTAATATTAGAAGTGTCTGTATTCACTTAGAACAGTAGTGTAAGGTAGCTGTAAGACTTGGGACACTGATCAAACACAAGTGTCTACTCTAACTAGTCAATAGTAGGGTTGTAAGCCTTGAGCCATTCAAATCTGATGAAGACATCTGTCTTTCTAAGGTTAGTGACTCTGAACTCAATGCTTTCCTCATGATCCTGAATGGTCATCTGTAGTTGGACAAACTTAGTAATCCAACCATTCTGGTTCAGGGTTCTGTCTGTATTGTATACTAGGATTGGAAGAGGAACATGTTGAGTAGGGAGGTGGTGTTCCTACACAAAGGCCTCATTAATGTATGAACCAGTGTATCTACTGTCTACTAGAGCTGTTGTTCAGATCTGGGGGGATCCTGAGAAGGGAGCCAAGAGGACAGGGACCTAGAGCTAGTACTTAGAATGTCCTTAGATGAACTGCTGCTTGTTCTGAAGGGAATGTACAGCTTGTACAGCCTTGTTGTCTGAGAGGGTGAGTATATGTACTAACATTTCCTTATTAACCTCTCTCTTTCAACAAGGACAGACTCATGTCCTTAGCTGTAAACTTAGCTAAGACTATCCCTACTTGATACTATAGACAAACTACTGAGTAGTGAACAGGGCTGAGTAACATTCTGAACATTCTAAAATCTTGGAACACAGAAGTAGTAGGTTGGATTGTGTGGATTTAGACTCAGATGAAGTGTAAAGAGAAGAATCAAAAGAATCAGAAGAAATAGGAGAACTATCTACTTTTGTTTTCAACTTTTTTCTTTCTAATAAATAATTTTGTTGATTTATCTTTTCTACTTTTTCTACTTTTTCTACTTTTCTTACTTTATTTACTTCTAATCCTACAGTGTCTATTGAATCAAAAGTAGCTATTAAAAAATCCAAGTCATAGCCCTTCAGTACTGTATTCACTGTTAGGCCTCTACAAAATCCTAGAGTATGTAGTCAGAGTCTGAGAGTTCCAAGGTGACTTCTGGATTTGTAGAAAAGGCTTCTTACTACAAATCCTGCTTGTCACTCATCATTGCTCTAATAACCTGACAGATGTACTGTTGCTTCTGTAGACAGTCCTTAATTTAGTGCCCTGACTTTCTGTAGGCAAAGTATGCTCCTTACTTTCAGGCTTCTCTAATGTCTATCAGAACAGATTGATTGCAAATTACAGGCAGATTGATCCAAGGGCTTGGAACTGTCAGAACTGGACACATGTGTAAGTGTTCTGTACAGACTTGACATATCTAAGCTACAGCTTGGTTGAAGGAGATGGTGCACATCTTCCACTCAGTGTAGGTGACTAGTTCTAGTGTCATTCTAAGAATCTTATTAACTAGTTCTAGGTGAAGAGCTTTTTCAAGCATTCTAATAAGGACATTATTGAACCCAAGTGTGAATCCTGCCTTCTGGGCCAGAATATTGAACTCCTGAAAGAAGGCATTGGCAGAACGTTTGCCTTGTTACAGAGACACAAGCTTGTTCTATACATTATACTTCTCATTCAGATTGATGAAGGAAGCACAGAGCTGCCCTATGAATTCTGAGTATAACTCATTGTTCTAAAGTCAGATCAGGCTTCCAATCTAATAGCCTTCAATCTAGTTCTGGGCCCAGGTGGCTGTATTGCCTTCCTTTATGAAGGAGAGGACAAATAGGACACAATCAAGATCTGAGGATAGATTGGTCAAAGTAGTAGTCATGTATAGTTTGACTTGGTGCTAGAAGTCCTCAAAGTGCTGCCTATTGAAGTCTGAAGGGTAGGCTACATACACTTTCTTTCTAGAACAGGTTGTAACTTCCAGAACGATTGGAACAGGTTCTAAAGGGGCTGGAGGCATGTAGTTAGCAAAGGCCTCTTAGATAGAGGTCTGTATGTATTAAGCTAGCTCTGCTTGTAACTACTGATCTGGTAGGACAGTAGGGGTGACAGTTGGTGTAGTAGGGTCCATGTTTACACTACAAAGGAATCAACACTAAACTAAAAGGGGTAATGAATAGAAGAAGGGTGGCAAAAGTTTAAAAGGGTTTAGAAAGTTTAAAATTTAAAAATGTAAAAGGGTTAGGACAAAGGAAAGAGATTGACACAACAGTGAGTACTAATGCCTGAAACATAGGAGAGTTGTAGGGTAGTAACAGGTAGTCTTAATCTGATGTCAGCAACAGTATAGAGGGGACCTAAAGGCTCAGTGAGGGGACCCAGGCTACAACTATCCTACACAACAGAAATACAGAACACAAGCACTAGAACATAGTCAGAACTTGTAGAACAGGCAGAGAGAGAGAGTGGGACAAGAGTAGAGTATATAGAGTGAGCCTAAGAGTATAGGACTACCTAGAGTAGATAAGATCAAGACTACAGGACCAGCCTAATCTTGTACACCTATATATACTAAACTACACAAGAGCACTCAGAGAGTATGAGCCACTAAGAATGATAAGCCACAAAGAATGAAAGAAAGGAATGTCAAAGATAAAGGTACAAAGAATGAAGGGATGGACAAAGGGTAAGAGACCATAGAATGAACAGAGAATGAAGGAGTGGTCAAAGGAATAGAATGATGAAGTAAGGAAGGGTAGTAGTAAGAGTCAGTACATATATAGTCTATAGACAGTGCCTCTGAGGGACAGAAGTCCTGAGTTCCAGTACAGAAGGGTGTAGAACCCTCAGAACTGAAGGTAAGAGAGTAGAGAATTGTAACATTATTCATCATAACTGTCTGTTCATAATAGTAGAAATTGTTTTAATATGTGAGTTATCATACTTTAATAGCATTTATACTCTTGTTTTTGTGTTATTCATTTGTTTAATCATTATTAGAATAATCATACATCTGTAATAGCATTTCTTTATCTTATTATTATGCTTTGCTAGCATTATTCTTTCATTTATAATATTTAATCGTTTATATTATATTAGTCAATTTGTCTGTAATGTGAGATGTTATTATTATAATGTATCTCTGTAGCTGTAGTTAAAGCAACTAGTCTGTCTGTCTGAATCACAATTGAATAAATTAATGTGTATTTGGGATGCTCAGACAGGTGTGTCTAAGTCCTCATAGATGGTATGTTCTGTTTACAAATATTACTGTGTACATTGTTTTATGGGGGGATTGTAGTCTTTGAGACAAGACAATTCACATTTGGTATGCTTGTATAGGGGCACCAAAGGTTTGTGAACAAATAGAATAGATTGTACACATAGAATCAAGTAGATTCAGTGTTTAATGGAATAGATCAATGGTACTTATTGAGTGTAATATGATTAAAT
>NW_006760386.1:5835009-5841484 GCF_000271605.1 Fomitiporia mediterranea MF3/22
AATTCCCTAACAATGTGTCTGTTATCAGTAAAGTTACTTATAAAAGTCTGAGTATATGTGGTACAATATCAAACATTTATTCATAACAGAATACTGAGAGTTGTTATTAATTTTGTAACACCATATTACAAACAGTATAACAAACATTATCAAATAGATAATATACAAGAATTCAACACATATTGTATCATACAGAACAAACAAACATATAAACTACAACCTAGAGGCTAACACATACAATGGCCAGGTTATGATAACAACAGTAAAGGTCACTTAGTGTGCTATGATAATAAAGTTACTATTGAACACAACATACAATTCATAGACAAACTAATGTTTAGGATTGAAGGGGAGAATAATTATAATGATGATACATCAAACAATAATAAAACTCTTCCTAATAACAATAATAAAGATAAAGAACCTGTCATACAACACTCTACATGAGAGTAAAGACTGGTTAAACAAACTATAGGTTTAAATTATAAAGACAATATAAACCTAGCTATGTATCTAACAGAATTTAATGAATTCCTTAATAAAGTCTATAACAATCCATTAATGTATTACAAAGCTATAACATGTATAGACAAAGAACAGTGGATCAAAGCTATGAAGGATGAAATACAGTCACTTCAACAACAAAATATATGAATATATACTATCCCCCCTATAAATACAAATATAATTAGAACGAAATTTGTCTATAAAATCAAAAGACTGGCTAACGGCTGAATAGACAAATACAAAGCACAATTTGTAGTGTAAGGATACACTCAAAAGAATGGAATAGACTTCTATTCTGATGACTTATTTGCTCCAGTAACAAAACTATTAACAGTACAATTATTATTATCTTGGGCAGCATCTAAGAACTACAAAATACATTAGATAGATGTAAAATCTGCATATCTTTACAGAGAACTAAATGAGGACAAACTCATTTATGTGAAACTGCTGCCAGGCAGGCTACTTACAGATATTAAACCTGGACAGGTGTTATACTTAAATAAAGTGTTATACAGATTGAAACAAGCAGGTAGACAATGGTACAAGAAGATTACTGAACTACTACTTAAGATTAGATTAGAATGAGCTAATTACAATCATGCTGTATTTTACAAGAAACAAAATAATAAAATGATTCTTATAACATTTATGCATGTTAACAATATTATGATTATTAGCAAAACTATTGCTATAATAATGGCATTTAAACATGCATTAAGACAACACATTGTATTTACTAACAGTAACAAAATACATTAGTTACTTAGTATTGAAATAAGCTGAGATAGACCTCAACAAATGATTAGCTTACAACAAAAGCATTATATTAAAAGTATAATCGAGTGTTACCACTTTGAAAACGAAAAGGCACTACAAATGCCTATTACTCCTGGAATAGATCTATCTAACAATACAAACAATACATACAATATGAACAAAAGTAATAATGAAACAATGCTATACATGAATATGGTAGGATTGTTAAGATATGTTACAGATTGTACACAGCCAGACATATCTTATATTACTGGGCAATTAGCATGCTACTTACAAAAGCCCCAAATGTATTACTACAAAGTAGTGAAACATTGCTTTGTGTATTTAAAATATACAATGAATTGTTGGCTTCAACTTGGAAGCACAAATGCCTTAAAACTATGAGGCTATTGTGATGCAGACAGACAAATGACAGAAGGACATAAAGTAATAAACAGCTACATCTTTCAATTAGCTAAATCAACCATATCTTGGTTAAGCAAACAGTAAAACCTGGTACCACTATCTGTTTATGAAGCAGAGTTGCAAGTACTAGCATATACTACTCAAGAAGCCATTTGGCTCAAACAATTTGCCAAAGAAGTACTGTAGACTGAATTGGTACTCATTATGATTTATTACAATAATCAAGGTGTAATAAAGACTGTAAAGTCTGACAAAATAATGTACAACACTCACACTAAACATCTTGATTTACAAAAAGACTTTGTACAATGTTATATTCAAAACAATTACATCAATGTATACTATGTTCAATCACAGAACCAATTAGCAGACATCCTTACAAAAGCTCTCCATGTTCTACAGATCAAGCATCTAAACAAACTATTAGGCATACAGTCCTAGTTCTTAATTAATGCTTGAAGGGGAGTATTAGATTGTGCTCTGGATTAGGAAATCCCCAATTGCCTTATGTAGAGTTACTACACTTGGAATGTCTCAGATTATTGGACTTTACTATGTAGTATATAAGGTAGACACTTGCTTAATGTCTCAATAAGAGAGAGTACTTAGAGCACTCCTGCTACACTTGTTAAAAGAAGTATAGAGCTACTCTATAAAATCCAAATACAACTCATTGTTCCAAAGTCCAATCAGACTTCTGATCTAATAGCCTTTAATCTAGTTCTAAGCTTAGGTGGCTACATTTCCTTCCTTTATAAAGGAGAGGACAAATAGGACACAATTAAGATCTGAGAATAGATTAGTCAAAGTAGTAGCTATGTATAGTTCAACTTAGTACTAGAAGTCCTCAAAGTGCTACCCATTAAAGTCTAAAGGGTAGGCTACATACACTTTCTTTCTAGAACAGGTTGTAACTTCTAGAACAATCAGAACAGGTTGTGGCTAGACTGTAAGTACATAGTTAGTAAAAGCCTCTTAGATAAAGGTCTGTACATATTAAGCTAAGTCTACTTATAACTACTGATCTGGTAGAACAGTAAGGGTGACAGTTAGTAAGGGAGGGTCTATGTTTATACTATAAAGGAATCAACACTAAACTAAAAGGGGTAATGAATAGAAGAAGGGTAGTAAAAGTTTAAAATGTAAAAATGTAAAAGGGTTAGAACAAAGAAAAGAGATTAACACAATAGTACATACTAATACTCAAAACATAAGAGAGTTGTAGAGTAGTAATAGGTAGTCTTAATCTAATATTAGTAACAGTATAGAGGGGACCTAAAGGCTCAGTAAGGGGACTCAGACTATAACTATCCTACACAATAGAAATACAGAACACAAGTACTAGAACATAGTCAGAACTTACAGAACAGACAGAGAGAGTGTGTGAGACAAGAGTAGAGTATATAGAGTGAGTCTAAGAGTACAGAACTATCTAGAGTAGACAAGATTAAGACTACTAGACCAGTCTAATCTTGTATACTTATATATACTAAACTATACAAGAGTACTCAAGGAATAGTAAGCTACTAAGAATGATGAACCATAAAGAATGAAAGAAAGGAAGGTTAAAGATAAGGATACAAAGAATGAAGGGATAGACAAAGGGTAAGAGACTATAGAATGAACAAGGAATAAAGGGGTAGACAAAGGAACAGAATGATAAAGTAAGGAGGAGTAGTAGTAAGAGTCAGCCTACATATAGTTTATAAACAGTACTCTTGAGGGACAGAAGTCCTAAGTTCTAATACAGAAGGGTGTAGAACCTGTAGAACTAAAGGTGTAAGAGTAGAGAACTGTAACACTAAGCCTTCTAGTATTTCTACAAGTATGTGTAAGACCTTACAGCTACTACCTTTGATAGGTTCTTAAACTGTATATTGTATGTAATCCCTTTCAGAAGTTCTGTAACAGTTAGTATAGAGTCTAGAAAGTAATCTTAGTATTGTTACTTTAGCTCCCTATCTAAGGTCTTATATTACTCTAACTTAGCTAGTGTCTTAATATACTCTTAAGTAGCTGTAGCTAGAGATAGTACTGGTTCTAAGAGGATATGTGTAGGTTACAGAATGTAGACTGATTCTGTCTTTTCTGCCTTCATCAGATTACATCTAGAATCTTTTAGGATAACTGTTTAGTATTCTATGTTAATAATAATCTAGTTCTTCTAAAGGAGAAGTGTACTAAGAATCATTTCATTATATAAGTTATTAACTATACAAGCTTTTACAACCTTTAATGTTCATTTCTAATCTACTAACTGTACCTACAGCTTTACCTACTCTGTAATCCATTTTCCTGACTCTTTTACTAATTTGATAGCTAGTGTTATAATAATGTGTCTTTTAAGTAGGAAGTACTTAAGGCCTATCCAGAACACTAGTTTCTTGTCAATCAGAACTGTAGAACAGTTAGAGTCAATCATGAGTTAGATATAGATTAGAGTAGAACTGTCTTTTATAAGAATACAGTAGTTAGGGAATAGTAAAGAGTCAGAAATTAGAATATACTCAGATTTGTCTCTACTTACAGATTCTAGTACTATAGATTACTTAGTTTGTACAAGTATAGTAGACTTTTACTTTAGACAAAGAGACTCAATATACACTTCTGTAATAAGAACTGTATCTTTAGGTTTTAACAGACCTGTTAGACAATTGTTGCCCCTATAATTTACAAATAGTTTGTAGTACTAGAAACATTCCTAGTTCTTTATTAGGAGTTAGTACTCTGTATAAGATAAGGTAATATACTTTGTAGTACTTTCTAAGGTAACCTTTAGGTTGGCTGTTACTAGAGTAAACTTCCTAGTGTACAGCTTCTCCTGGTCCTTCTTCTAGGCCTGTTTTACAGTTAAGATAGTCTCTATACTATTATAGACCTTTATACAATCTACTTCTAACTACTCTGTCAGCTTGTATACATACTCTAACCATTTATAGAGTCTTGTACAGTCTGTCACTTCCCTTCCTAGGATTGGTTTCAGAGTTAGGAGGTGGTCTACAGGATTAGGAATTTGGCTATTTACTAGTATTACTATGTGTACCCTTTCTGTATATATTACAATTTGTTTAGTATAAGTTAGAACCAGTCTTGTAAAAGTAAGGTAGAGCTTAAACTAAAGATTAGAGTGTAGATTTGCCTTAAGGAGCTTGTAAAGCCTGTTAGAATTAAGATACTAATCTTTTAGAAAACTGAAATTTATTCTAATAACTTATAACTACTATTCTCAGAAGTTGTAACTGTCTTACTACATTATAAGTAGCTTGTTCCAGGTTTGCTCTACCTAGTCTGTAGAGAGTATCTTACACTAAAGCTCTTAATAGAATGTGTCTAGCATAAGTCTCTCAAGTCTAGACTAGTTATACTTACACTACTAGTATAGTTTACTGTTCTGTAAGTATCCTATTATAACTGTAACTATACTGGTTGTAAGAACAGATTTGACAGACACATACCTGTAGAATGTAAAGATCCATAACTAGAGAGTATACAGTGTTGGATTGCCTAGAGTCAACATTAGAGGCTTTGTAACATTTTCTCAGATTAACTAAGCTTTAGTAAATATAGTTTAGAACATAATAGCTTTCTAGTGTCTTAGAGTAGACTTACTTACATTACTATCTACTTCTAATAACTCTGAGCCACTCTCTGAGTCTGAGCTTAGAGTAGCTGTAAATAGTGACAGTATTAGGAAAGTAAATACAGATTCTCTAGTTAACAAAGGAGTAACTATAGTAGCTTTTAAGGATACCTAGTACTAGAGGAAACAAGACCTAGTTATATACAGTTAGAAGGAGGGCTGAACTTACTTTAAGACTGTAGTAGTGTATTTAGGAAGGCTAGAGGGCCTTACTAACAGTAGGGAGTGTTCAGGAAGGTTGGAGAACCTTACTAACAGTAGGAGACATTCAGGAAGGCTAAGGGAACCTTACTAACTGTTATGGTTCTCTACTCTCATACCTTCAGTTCCAAGGGTTCTGTACCCTTCCATACTAGAACTCAGGACTTCTGTCCCTCAGGGGTGCTGTCTATAGACTATATGTGTACTGACTCTTACTACTACCCTTCCTTACTTTATCATTCCATTCCTTTAACCACCCCTTCATTCTTTGTATCATTCTATAGTCTCTTACCCTTTGTCCATCCATTCATTCTTTGTACCTTTATCTTTGACATTCCTTTCTTTCATTCTTTGTAGCTTATCATTCTTAAGTGGCTCATACTCCCTGAGTACTCTTGTGTAGTTTAGTATATATAAGTGTATAAGATCAGACTGGTCCTGTAGTCTTGATCTTGTCTACTCTAGGTAGTCCTGTACTCTTAGACTCACTCTATATACTCTACTCTTGTCTTACTCTCTCTCTCCACCTGTTCTACAAGTTCTGACTACATTCTAGTACTTACATTCTGTATTTCTGTTGTGTAGGATAGTTGTAGCCTAGGTCCCCTTACTAAGCCTTCAGGTCCCCTCTACACTGTCACTAACATCAGATTAAGACTACCTATTGCCACTCTACAACTCTCCTACATTTCAGGCATTAGTACTCACTGTTGTGTCAATCTCTTTCCTTTGTCCTAACCCTTTTACATTTTTAAATTTTAAACTTTCTAAACCCTTTTAAACTTTTGCCACCCTTCTTCTATTCATTACCCCTTTTAGTTTAGTATTAATTCCTTTGTAGTATAAACATGGACCCTCCTACACTGACTACCACCCCTACTGTCCTGCTAGATTAGCAGTTACAAGTAGAACTAGCTTAATACATGTAGACCTCTATCTAAG
>NW_006760386.1:5842270-5896692 GCF_000271605.1 Fomitiporia mediterranea MF3/22
ATGTGTAGAACAAGCTTGTATCTCTACAACAGGGCAAACATTCTACTAATGCCTTTTTTCAGGAGTTTAATATCTTGGTCTGGAAGGCAGGATTCACACTTGGGTTTGATGATGTCCTCATTAGAATGCTTGAAAAAGCTCTTCACCCAGAACTAGTTAATAAGATTCTCAGAATGATACTAGAACTGACTACTTACACTAAGTAGAAGACATGCACCATCTCCTTTGACCAAGCTGTAGCTCAGATGTGTTAAGTCTGTACAGAACACTCACACATACATCTAGCTCTAACAGTTCTGAGCCCTCAGATCAATCCACCTGTAATTCACAATCAATCTGTTCTGATAGACATTAGAGAAGCCTGAAAGTAAGGAGTATGCTTCACTTACAGAAAGTCAGAGTACTAAATTAAGGACTGTCTACAGAAATAACAGCATATTTGTCAGGTCATTAGAGTAATAACAAGTGATGAGTAGGATTTGTAGTAAGAAGCCTTTTCTACAAATCCAAAAGTCACCTCAGAACTCTCAGACTCTGACTACACACTCTAGGATTTTGTAAAGACCTAACAGTGAATACAGTACTGAAGGGCTATAACTTGGATTTTTCAATAACTACTTTTGATTCAATAGACACTGTAGGATTAGAAGTAAATAAAGTAAGAAAAGTAGAAAAAGTAGAAAAAGTAGAAAAAATAAATCAACAAAATTATTTATTAGAAAGAAAAAAGTTGAAAACAAAAGTAGATAGTTCTCCTATTTCTTCTGATTCTTTTGATTCTTCTCTTTACACTTTATCCAAGTCTAAATCCACACAATCCAATCTGCCACTTCTACATTCTAAGATCTTAGAATGTTCAGAATACTACCTAGCCTTATTCACTACTCAGTAGTTTGTCTGTAGTATCAAGTAGGGATAGTCTCAGCTGAGTTCACAGCTGAGGACATGGGTCTGTCCTTGTTGAAAAAGAGAGGTTAATAAGGAAATGTTAGTACATATACTTACCCTCTCAGACAACAAGGCTGTACAAGCTGTATGTTCCCTTCAGAACAAGTAGCAGTTTATCTGAGAATGTTCCAGGCACTAGCTCCAGGTCCCTATCCTCTTAGCTCCCTTCTCAGGATCCCCCCAGATCTGAACAATAGCTCTAGTAGACAGTAGATACACTAGTTTGTACATTAATAAGGCCTTTGTGTAGGAACACTACCTCCCTACTCAATACATTCTACTTCTGATCCTAGTATACAATGTAGACAGAACCCTGAACCAGAATGGTCAGATTACTAAGTTTGTCCAACTACAGATGACCATTCAGGATTATAAGGAAAGTATTGAGTTTAGAGTCACTAACCTCAGAAAGACAAATGTCTTTATTAGATTCAAATAGCTTAAAGCTTACAACCCTACTATTGACTAGTTAGAGTAGACACTTGTGTTTGATTAGTGTCCCAAGTCTTACAGCTACCTTACACTACTGTTTTAAGTAGATGTAGACACTTCTAATGTTACTAACAGTTCTGATGAAGGTGACCAGTTGTTCTTCTTTAACTAGGATAGATATGTAGATACATATTCTAGTTGAGACAGAATAGAGTTAATCTAAAGAATGTCTGAGACAGAACTAGTCTAGAACCCTCTTAGAACAACTCTACTCTAGAACACACATAGACTCAGCCTGCCAGATTTTGTCTGAGAGTTCTCTAAAGTCTTTAGTAAAGAGGAATTTGACCAGCTTCCTAAACACTATCCTTAGGACTATACAATTGAATTGACTAAGAGTTTCCAACCTAAGGATTGTAAGGTCTACCTACTCAACAGAGACAAGTAGGAGGTGCTCAACAAGTTCCTTCAGGAAAATCTTCAGAACAGTCAGATTCAACCCTTAAAGTCCTTTATAGCCTCCCCTTTCTTCTTTGTCAAAAAGAAAGATAGGAAGCTCTACCTAGTCTAGGATTATTGTTGTCTTAATAAGGGTACTGTCAAAAACAAGTACCTGCTCCCCCTGATTCAGGAGCTCATTAATAAGACACATACATTTAGGGTTTTCACTAAGTTGAATGTTTGATAGGAATATAATAATATTTGGATCTAAGACAGAAATGAGTAGAAGGTTATGTTTTAAACCAATTGTAGATTGTACAAACCAACTGTAATGTTCTTTAGACTAACTAACTTGTTTACAATGTTCTAGTCATTCATGAATCACATCCTTACAGATCTGATTGACTTGGAACACATTAGTGTGTATCTGGATAACATTCTGATCTTCACCTAGACAGTCAAGCACTATTACTAACTAATCTAAGCAGTTCTACAATGGCTCTAAGATAATAAACTGTTTCTCTAAGAAGTAAAGTACTCCTTTACACAAGAGTCAGTAGATTATCTGAGCTTTGTGATTGGTGGAGGAGAGGTCTGTATAAATCTAGTAAAGGTAACTGTAGTTTAGAACTGGCTACAACCTTAGAACCTGAAACAGGTCTAAGTGTTCCTTAGGTTTGTGAACTACTACTAATACTTTATTCAAGACTTTAGTACTATCACCTAGCCCCTTCACAATCTTACTAGTAAAGATGTTCCTTAGTAATAGGAGGATTAGTAACAGTCTGTGTTCAAGTCCCTGAAGCAGGCCATTACTAGTAAGCCTGTATTAGTAGTTCTGACAGTTGTGGACAAGTTCTAAGTTAAAGCCAACTCTTCCAACTTTGCAAATAGAGTAGTACTGTCTTAGTTCATTAACAGAAAGTAGTATCTAATAGCATTCTGATCAGAATCCCTCTCTACAACAGAACAGAACTACCCTATCTATAACAAGGAACTCCTTACAATTGTCTGTTCTCTAGAGGAGTAGTATTAATATCTCCTTAGTACTGTACAGAAGTTTGAGATTTAGAGTGATCACCTTAATCTCTAGTACTTCTGAGTGCCTCAGAAGCTCAACTACTGTCAAGCCTACTGGATGTTAGAACTGTAAGACTATAACTTTGTACTAATCTACAAACCCAGAACACAAATGATGAAAGCTGATTTACTCTCAAGACAAGTAGGTCATGAAAGGGGGGAGAATGATAACAAAAATCTTGTTCTCCTAGACAATTCCTGTTTCACATCTAAGACAATCCAAGAGATCTGACTCAAATCCAAGAATGTTGACTTTGTCACCTACATACAGTAAGCTCTAAGACACACACAGGACTAGGTTATAGTAAAGCAGCTAGAGAAGCAGGCAAGGGATTAGGAGGAGGATGAGGATGGACAGGTTTACTAGGAAGGCCAACTGTATGTTCTGAAGAATTAGAAGCTGTAGGAGGACATTGTCCAAGCTTATTATAACAATCTGACTGTAGAACATTTGAGCCAACACAAAATGTAGGAACTCATTACTTGAAACTACTAGTGGCCCAGAATACAGAGGGAAATCCTAAAGTATGTGACTAGTTATAATATGTACTAACAGACTAAGGCCTACTAGACAAGGGTTTGGGCTCTCCTACATTTGTATTAGATTCTGGATCACCCTTAGGAAGAAGTCTTAGTAAACCTGATTAGTAAGCTACCTGAGTCTTAGGGTTACAATACTATCTGTATAATTGTTAACCAATTCTCTAAGTAAGTCTACACAGTTCCAACCTAAACAGAACTCACTTCTAAAGGTATGGTGCACATTTATTAGAATCATGTCTTCTAGTTACACAGACTCTCTCAGAAGCTTATTCATGATTGTAGACTGTAATTTGAGTCAAAATTCATGTAGGACTTGTATGTGCTTCTCAGAATTCAAGGGAACCCTTCTACTACATATCACCTGTAAACTGACAGTCAAACTGAGCAAGTCAATCAGGAGATCAAACTCTACCTCCAGATGTTCATTAATCATTAGTAATCAGATTGGTCTGAATGGTTAGCTCTAGTAGAATTTGTACACAATAACTGACAATACTCTACAACAGGACAATTCCTGTTCTTTCTCAATCATAGAAGACATCTGTACTAGGGGACAGTTCTAAACTAGAACAGTAGTTCTGAATCTGTAACAGACTTTGTAGAACAGATGTACAGAACTAGGGAGGACACACAAGCTCTTTTAGAAAAGGTAGTACAGGTTATAAAGCAGAACTATGATTGGAAGAGGTCTGTAGCTAAGGATTACCAGCCTAGTGACAAAGTTATACTAGAAGCTACTAACCTGACTACAGATTGTCTAATAAAGAAGTTGGACAACAAGCACTTCAGACCCTTTGTTATTGAAAAGAAGGTTGGTGCCTCTACCTACAAACTCCAACTTCTAGCAACATAGAAGTACATACACTTAGTGTTTAACAAGGTTCTACTGTCTCAATACTATGATCTGAGTTTTCCTTCACAACAAAGACCCCCACCACCTCTACCAGAACTCATTGGTTCCAAACCAGAATACAAAGTAGAGTATGTAGTAGATACTAAGCTAGTGTATAGAAAGCTCAAGTTCCTTATCTACTAGAAGGGATACCCAGTTGAAGAACACACTTAGGAACCTGCTGAGAATCTCACCCATACTACTAAGACAATCTAAGACTTTTATTGACTTCATCTGGGTGCTCCACATCAACTCTGCCTTACAGATTTCCAAACCCTACTGTTCTAACCTATACCTGAGCTGTTGACCAAGCCTAATACTTACTAATCAGGATGATTGGTTTTAGAGGGGGGGTAATGTTACAGTTCTCTACTCTTGTACCTTCAGTTCTAAGGGTTCTACACCCTTCTGTATTAGAACTCAGGACTTCTATCCCTTAGGGGTACTGTCTATAGACTATATGCATGCTGACTCTTACTACTACCCTTCCTTACTTCATCATTCCATTCCTTTAACCACCCCTTCATTCTTTGTATCATTCTATAGTCTCTTACCCTTTGTCTATCCCTTTATTCTTTGTACCTTTATTTTTGACATTCCTTTCTTTCATTCTTTGTGGCTTATCATTCTTAAGTAGCTCATACTCCCTGAGTACTCTTGTGTAGTTTAGTATATATAGGTGTACAAGATCAGACTGGTTCTGTAGTCTTGATCTTGTCTACTCCAGGTAGTCCTGTACTCTTAGACTTACTCTATATACTCTACTCTTGTCTTACTCTCTCTCTCTGCCTGTTCTGTAAGTTCTGACTACATTCTGGTGCTTACATTCTGTATTTCTGTTGTGTAGGATAGTTGTAGCCTAGGTCCCCTTACTGAGCCTTCAGGTCCCCTCTACACTGTTGCTAACACTAACATGTAGTAAGACAAAGACTACTTTGTTAATGTTAAAAAAAGTAGAACAGTACTAGGGAAGTACTAAACACTGTTATAAACAAGTTCTGAGTTTGTAGTAACACACAAAGGCTGACAGGACAAAGGTATCTTTGTTACAGTCAGAAATACAAACTGTACATGTACTAATAAAGGACTCACCTTTGTTACAGTTAGAAATACAAACTAATACAACAAAGGTAAAGAATACTAACTATATATACTAAGGAAATGGTTCATACCTAAAGGGGAAAATAAAAGGGGAACAAAAGAGGGGAACATAATGTATACTTAAAGAGGAAGACAAAAGGGGATAGTATACATTTAGGAATGTAAGAAAGGTGGTTATAATAAAAGAGGGACTTAATACAAGCATGTGGGAAAAGTGTGTGGCTTAGTTTAAAGTGGTTAGTAAGTAACAATAGGAGAGAAAAGATGAATGTACTACAAAAGCATACAGTAAGTGTGAGTGGTTCACCTAGACTGAAATCTAGAGCATTCATTAGGAAAATGTCACATTTCTTATAATTTCTTATAGACTTTGTAAAGTAACATGTGTATTGTATATACATTGTAAAGTAATTGTAAGGTTTGTAAATGAATTGTAACATTTAAATAAGACATATTAATGTATATAAAGACTACATAAGTACTAAGGATGAATAAAATCTATTACATGTATTATACTAACTTTGTATAATAACCTAAAGTATTATGCTTGTATTACATTTAAATTATAATCTTAAAAAAAGAGTTATATTTATAATATAATAATATAATAATAACTATTGTTATCTTATAATTTATACAAAAGGTATATTAATGTATATAATAGTGTAAGAGCACTTATCTCTATTATATAAGCCTACCTGACAGCTTACAACAGTTTCTGTACAGTTCTGTAGTACAGAACTGTAGATCCTGTATGTGGATTCTTACAGTAGCTTACCTACCTAACAGGTGCAGCCTCAACCTCCTCAGCTTGCTCAACCTCAACACACACACACATGCAATTTGACTCACAGGTCCTAAGCAACAACCAAACATAGTAATGAAGACTATATTAAACAGTATAAGAATGTGTTCATCCCTTTCTGACACAAATTCCACTCACAAAAGAACAAGGCAGAGACTGCTAGTAGTGTAGGGGGTCAGGACTCTAGAAATAATGTGTCATTCATTTATTATTTTTGTATTAAATTATTAAATATAATCATATTTTATTAATTATTTGATTAATTATTTAACACAAAATTGTATACTAAGCAAAAGCAAGCTATTCAAACACCTGTAATGACTTGTAAGCATTATAAGCAGATATTATACTTTCACAAATTAATAAGTATGTCTTAGCCTTGTAATCTCAGGAAGTACATTATAATCACTTGTATAACTTGACAATTTATATTATTATAATAGAAATTGCAAAGTTTTACAAGTATTCTTACTTACTTATCTAACATTGTACTGTCATTGCTTAACCCCCTAGGAAGATTAAATGCTATTAGACTAAATTTATAAAATTTATAAAATATATGGGATTACAAGCAAGTACAATACTTAAGACTTTTTTGTGATGGATCTGCTGAGCTATATCAGGTTGTAACCTACAATACTGTTCGGTTGTACCCGGGTAATAAGCTGTTAGTGTCATGCTTGTAAGGAGTAGGCACACTAGTTAGTCCCAACCACAAAATATACAATCTTTTTTCCTTCGTTGAAGCTTGCAGATTCTAGAGTGCTCATTTCTTACTTTTGTCTCTCTCACTATATTTACCGAGTACATCTCTCTTCCATCATGATGCACAGTAGAATAAAGATTGCCATTTGTGCGCCTACAGGCTTCATACCCGTCCTAGGAGTTTCTGCAGTCAGAAGCACACCATCTGGCGAGCTCACTTTGTAAGGCTTGCACGATTAATGTATGGTATTTCTGGAGGCGTTTCCATAGACTTGGTGAAATAGATGTGGCGAAGCAGGATGGAAATTCTCTTCAATAATAATTTAATTCGAAAAGAAATCTGTACAAGTGGAAGAATACCGGTATTATCCACTCTAGAGTCTATGCTCCATTCTTTAGAATATATAGATAGCCGTCGTCGCACTATAATTGCTGTATTCTCTGCTGCATCTTCTCCTTGACCGTTTGATACGCATTCATCAGCGTCTGCTCGTTGATCACGATGTCCGTCGGATCTGCCCTTGGCCGGCTGACGCGTGAAGCGATTGTTGTCGAGTCCGTTTCGACGATAACACTGTCGACGAAAACTCAGCCAAACATGTCGCATTTATCAAAGCTGTGCGTAAGAAACGAAATGATCGCAAGTCGAAAGTCAAGGCAACAATACGACCAGGTTTGAAAATTCGAAAAAAATACGTACCCGTCATCAACAGTCTCGTCCAGGCAGAGCATGACAAGGTCGTAATTCTCTAACACAGCCCGTTTCTCGATCTGATTGCGTAGAAGTACGGAGAGGGCATCGTAGAATGAGTTGAGAGCGAGTGAGAGCATGAGTTCATTCTCGTCTGCGTTCCCAATGATGTAGAATATCAAGTCTGGAGAGTGTTTGTAAACCGCTAAACGGCCGTCGTAGAGTATAACGTCACCTATCAACCATACCAATATTAATCGTCAACACTCGATTTACCTGACAATAACAGGAAACCAACGCGTACCTCCGGCTTTCTTAGTCTTCTCCCAAAGGCCCTTCTCAAAAGCTTTCTGCTCTTTGACGGTATTAAGCCCCTTCAGTTCTCCATACGGAGACGATTTTGGTCGGTAGTACTTGGCAAGAACGCGATGCCCGTCCGAGTCTAGGATGAGGAATGCGGTTGTTGTATATAACGTGAGATTTTGCTAGGCAATAGCCCTTCAGCCAACTAATCCCTGAATAATTATTACTGGATGGACACACCATTTTGCGAACCGTCTTTTTTACAGCGTCAGACACGAGAGAGGTTGAATGCCAGTGGACACGAGAAACGATCCACGTGTCGCGTCACGCGTCGATGATTGTTGAGATGAGAGAAATATTTTCATTTTGTTTTCTTTTTCTCAACGATCATTTACTGAGTAATCTGCAGGTTTTCTGGTCTAGAGACACCTTCTATGGCACTATTCAGACGGGAATCGCCAAGTCTAAAGCACCTATGTCCTCCACTTTACAGGCCGCATTGCTCTCTGACGCTTTTCTACATTGTATTCTTCTTTTGGTCATCTCAATGCTAGGACTCAAGTTTCTTCCCTTCAGCTTCTCTAACTTCAAAACCAGGTCTCTGCGTAACACGTGGAAACAACTCACTCTCGCACACACTTCGTCTACTATGCAAAGTCAACTGGAACGCGCAGTGTCTGCATTTTACCACTACGAACAACTCTCGCTAGAAGAAATATATTTAATGCAAAGAACCTATTCGAAAGTCAATAGAGCGCATAAACGGCTTGGGTACGAGATAGGCTACCCAGCCAAGTTGGAGCAACTGAAAGAAGTGACGAAGGCGAACGCTATTCTTACTCGTGCAATCGCCAAGATGGGGATGGGGGAAGCGGGTATTGATGATGCTGATGCGTTGCCGAATGGGACGAGTATTGAGTTGAGGGACGTTAGGGAAGCTTTGAGACATTTTGTCCGAGACTGGAGCGATGAGAGTATCGAAGAACGGAATGTGGTGATGAAGCCTATATTAGAGGTATTTGAGAGAGTTCGCCCAGAACGACGTAAGACTCTTAAGGTCCTTGTTCCTGGCTGTGGACTGGGACGACTTGCTTGGGAGATTAGCGAATTAGGTTTGCAACTCAGATTTAGCCATCTCTCTCAATTAATATTGACCAAATACTTTTTTTCCTCAAAAAATTCGTAGGTTTTGCAAGTTACGCGAACGAACTATCGTCTTTCATGAACCTCAGCCTCCGCTTTCTTCTTTCCCCACACCTAACACGCTCCACATCTCAACACACTCTCCATCCTTACGCACACTGGTCCTCTCACCAACGAACCAACGCAAACCTCTTCCGCTCCATCTCCTTCCCAGACGTCCTCCCGCGATTATCAAATACATTCAAACACATTTCAGGCGACTTTCTTACGCTCGGCCCAGCAAACTCATACGATTTTATTGTCACGCAGTTCTTCATCGACACATCGTATAACATCATCAGCACAATTGAGCAAATTCATTCCTTGCTCCGGCCTGCAGGGACTTGGATCAATCTAGGACCCCTGTTATGGAGGAGTGGAGGACAAGCAGCGTTGGAGCTAAGTCTGGACGAGCTCGTGCAGTTGGTTGAAAAGATTGGATTCATTTTTGTTACTGAGGGAAAGTGTGAGGAGGAAAGGAAGAAAACGAGGACGGTCGAGTGCGAGTATACGGCGGATAGAGAGGCGATGATGCGCTGGATATACAAAGCCGAGTTTTGGGTTGCGGAGAAGAAAGCCACGTGACGCTCAAGCTCGAACGGGTCAAGCTCACTACGCGATTATTATATTCACATTACGTCCTCGAAAATTGCGGAGGACATTTGGGCTACTCAGTTGAGCTCGATGTGTCACCATTGCGTGGTCAAGAAACCGCTTGACGGGGACTCCGGAATAAAAATATGTTCTAAGAAGACGACACCACGTCCGAGATTCCGTGTACAAGTCTCAGCACCGATTCGACGTGCCCTGGACGCAAAGAATTTGCCCGTTTAACGTCTCATGAGGAAGTTGACATGGTACTGAGATATGATGACAACTTGCGGCGTTCCAGCATAGGGCGGAACAAGTTTTACTTTGCCTCGTACCCGATGTCGCCTATGGAGCTAAATTTGGCCAAAGGCAGAAGTTCGTCTGCTATCTTGCTGCCATCCATGTTACCTACCCAAATGTTTTAGCCTGTCGACTATAATGATTGGAAGAGGCACGTCGGCACTTTCACATCCCGAATAATAAATCAGAGCATGGGATATTCTAAAGTTTAGAGCAACTCTTCGTGGCGACCGTCCAGGTGTCTTGCCTACTTTTGATTATTTCAAAGTTCCCAACATAGCCTGGATATTTTTAATTCCTCGGTTGAGTTGCCAATACGCTTGTCCCAATAACAGAATTTTCGTGCGTATTATGCTGGGCTCGAGTTCTGCATTTGTGGTTGAGGATTGCGATTCTGGTTGGCACAGGTTTCGTATAAGATGCTGGAGCATTTCACGACACTATTCCAATGTTCCAGGGTCCCCAAAGTTTTCTCAACAGAAGCCATCCAACAGAAACACTAACAGCCTACGATGTTCGACAAATTCTTTAACAAAGACAGCAACAAGGATGCGGAGAACTCATACAACGAGTTCATGGGCGCCAAGGATAAGGGCGAGCATAAAGGCCACCCCAGTTAGTACTAATACTCAAAGCCCTCTCACCGCTTTCAATACAGTGACTAATATTCATTATGCTGACGTATATGATACTTGACCAGAGACTGCTGGCGCAGTCGCTTTTATGGCCATGAAAGCCTATGATCACAAGGCGAAGAAAGAAGGGAAGAAGCCCATTGGGACGATGAAGGCATGTATCATTAATACTCCTATCCTTAAACTCCCCCTTTTCTCTTTTGGTTCTTGAGCTGACCAACGGTCCCCGTTTGCTTTGTTGTGCACGTATATATAGGAAATCCTCGCGTCACTCGCCGTCGCCGAAGTCGACAAACTTGTAGAGGAAAAGGCAATCCCTGCCGCAGAGGCGAAGTATCACAAGGAGAAAGCAATCAAACACGCGCATGCGATGGCAGATGAGAGGTGTAAGACTGAGGGTGGGGACGAGTATTAGAGTAGGTGGGTTTTGTACGCGGGACATGAGACTTGGCGTCAGGTAAATAGATTTAACGGCTAAGTTAAGGTAGTTTAAGTTTATAGGTAATGAGTTGCTAGCTACTTTAGTCTGGGAACATCGAGGTGATGCTGAGAGTGAGCCGGTGAATCTTTACTATTGCAAGGTATGTGTTTCACTGGACGACTGTATACGGAAGGATCATCCTAGCGGGAGCTCCTCTTTTTATACAGCGTACTCCTCGCTTGAATTGTATAGTGAGAGTAAGCATCTCAAATCGGCTTGGAGAATAGCATTACATGCCTGAAAAATACAAGCAACAAGCTACCATAATTCATACACGACTAGAAATCTTCCCTCGATCTTACATACAAATCTCTTACACTAATTTAAAGACACAAAAACGTAGTGGGAGCTAGCCCCGCCCCTGTGTCATTCACAGGTAAATGAGCAACTTCCTTCAAATTGCGTCCTTCGTCGACACGTTCAAATACCTTTACGCCTCCCCCATTCGCACCTCCAACAATGATATATCGATCATCAGGCCCAAAGAACAAGAATCCACGAACGTGTGCGAGACCTGTCGAGACATCCGCTACGTGCTCGAGCTCTGTAGCGCCCTCCTTAAGAGGAGAGAAGATGGAAATGAGGTCTCCATGAGGGCGCGGATCATTGCGATTTGAGACGTAGAGATATGGGGAAGGGTACTTGGTGCTGGGTGGCTGAGAGAGGATCTCAGCGGCAAGCATCGTTAATGGGGCAAGACCTTCTGGCATGGAGAGACGCGCGGAAGTGACATAAGATGGTTTCTCGTTAGACGACTTGAAATCATGTACGACGACGGTGTTGGTGAGTTCCAAGAGGGTATATAAATTGGAATCTATTTGATTAGAAGTCAGTAAGCTGAAGTTTTTATTACGCATATAGACGACTAGGTCGTCTTGCGGTGAGAAAGGTCCATACCGTATACAACGATATGTCGAGGACCACCTCCTTGGTGCTTGTCAAAGGTAATTTCATCTTTTATCTCCCATTTGCCGTCCGTGTCTTTCCTGAGGCGCCATATTTTGTCGGAACCAAGATCGGGAACGAGCACCTCTTCTACAGGCCCTAGCGAAGTTGGAGAATTGGGCTTAGAGAAATAAACCTGATGCGGATGCGATGATCCTTGACGTTCCGTGCATGGACCATTTCCAGAAAATTGTAACGGTAATTGAGCCTCTTTCAGTCCACTAGGGCTATGGACAGATGGAAGAGAGTAAATTGCGACAGTACCGGACGAATACTGGAAGTATGTAAATCAATGAGTACGGAACTTCCGCGAAATCAGTTGTGAGAGTGCGCACATTCGCTACGAAGACATTGGAATTGGTAGCTAGTATAGAGCAAGGGTCTGCTCCACCGCTCGATACGTTCGACAGAACTTTGCCTTCGCCGTTGTTTAGGTCGTATTTTAATGTGAGCAGGCGTCCGTCAGCCTGTTCAAGTCCCGTAAAAATAATGCTCGAATCGGACGGATGACGTTCAATCCAAGATGGGTGATGTCCAACTTCTAGCGTAGATGATAGTGACAGAGCGGCGTCCTTGGACTTGGCCGGGTCAAACGCAAGTGTGTAGATAGCGTCGGTATAAGACGCCACAAGAATGCGATAAACCATCTCTGGATTTCGACGCTGGTTTCCAATAAAACCAAGACGGCCAAAATTCCTATAAAGCGAAGCGATAAGACCGCTTGCGAGAGCTCTCAAGCTACTGGCAACTGTACCCATACAATGTAACGAGTATCAAGACGATTCCGCTTTGCTTAGATATAATCTTTGAGCTTTATAGACGGCAAGACTGATAGAATCACCGATAAAAACCCGATGTGTGATAAGAAAAAAGCAACTCCTTTACGTGTTCAGCTGCTCTGTAGTGCTTAATACCGTCAGTCGGACGTCCCTGCACGACTCCAATGGGTCTGAAGTATTAGACGAACGGAAGGAAAAACTAAGTTGAGCAGGAGTTCGCGTGCAGGGGTTCGCGTCGATCATCGTAAGGACCGAATCGAGTCCGAGGTTTGCAATTCAGAACCACCGACAACTCTACAGATGACTGAGGTACATATGCTCGTTCCTTTCTTCGATTCTTCATTTTCATATGGAAAGTGTGGGCTAAATGTGAATCGTATGTCGCGATCGAAGTTGTGCCTCCGTTTGTCCGTTTGTCTTGTCAGTCATTTGCGTACCGAGCATTCGCCGACGAGGCTCTCTCTTCACTGAAGGCGATTGCGCAGGGAGAAGGGAAGAACTCATCTTGAAGATTAAGAATAGGGGATAATGTGCCCAAAGACATGTCCCGGGCCGCCGACGGTCGGATTTCAGCGCGTCGATATAAAGAACTTCGAGAACTCATTACCTCTCAAGGCAGTAGTCGCCACGACTTAAAAAGTTCCGATATCTGGCACGTCACGACCTGGACTGTACGAGCAGATGTCCGATCTTTACAATTCTAGGCCGCTTCCTTTGAGGCACAATATGGGCTTGTTCGTCTCTTTGCCTTATTCTTTCGGTCCCTTGTAAGCCTCGGTCCCGAAGCTCCTACCATCCTTCTTGCACGTCGCTAGACTGATTTGGTGAATGAAGCCATTTGGTTCGCAAAATGCCATGGCTCTTGACATCTTTATTTTCATCTCTTCATCACTGCTCGATTCGCGAAGGAATACGCCATTTACTGCTTTGGAGCGGTTACATGCCAGTTCGGCAATAATTTCCGTCGTGAATCAATAGCACACACACATGGAAGATTCAGCTAGGGATGTAGGCACACCATAAACTACCAGACGGTCCCATCCAAGACTGTCGAGCAATTTTGCGCCAAGATCGTATGTGCTGCAGCTGAACAAAATATATATTAGTAAGCCAAACCCACACATTATGCATTGCGATGTAAAAATTACGTACCGGAAGGGTGGAGATTGTTCCTATTTGAGCGTAAAGTGACAATGGGTATATTTAGCATTAATCCGGGTCAATGAGACGTCGACAACGCACCCCCAGAAATCTCCGGTAGCTCCATACGACGTGGCATCGACGAAGCCAAATGCAGTCGGGTTGTCGAGGAACACCGTGAATACTGTGTTTGAATCCCATACCCAGGTCTTGGCCTAAATCGTAAATATCAATATCACATGCAAATCACGCAGGTAGTGAAAACGAGAATGTGCACATCAGAGTGGTTGGCCACGAGTTGAGTTGCGCGCTGTGCCAGCTTCGTGTTGTATCCAGCTATGACGCTCTTCTCAAGAGCCTGTGCAGACGCAGCTTGAGCTAGCATCTGCAATACGGTCAATGGAAGGAAAACGTATCGGTAAGTACGTCATGTAAAGGGCACACGCTACGACTCGCCAAAGGAGACCGGTCAACGGGAGGGACGTTGACAAATAAAAAATTCCGGCCTCCAACGACGCTGTAGTCTAATCAGCGGACTATCGTAGTATGTAAGGACATTCAAATATACTACTATAAAACAAAGCAATTCAGACTCTTCAGATATTGCAAAATTTCTAGATACTCACGATTTTCTCGACGAGTGCGAAATATGCGTCAAGAAGCGTGTCCGAAAACCTGAATAGATACCATCATATAAGGACCAAAACGCAGTGATCGTAGATCATGGGACTAACGCATCTCGATCCCCACTCTGATAATAACTGTTCCCAATATCATTAATCCCAATCCAGAATGAGAATAGAGCGTCAGCGCCTGTCCATAGGGTTGTCGCAGGCTTCTTTGCAGTTCCAGTAAGGAACTCGTTAACTTGGTCTGTCATAGACAAGACGGTAGGTTCATAAGGCTGAACGAGCGACGCTAATTAATATCGTATGGTCAGTTCCTGGGCTATGCTCATTAGATGTATACATAATTGTTTCTCACCGTCAATTGTTGCGCCTCCATATGCATAGTTGTAAGTGAGAATCAGAGAATTGTTGAACTGTACGGTCAACAAGTCTATCCAGTTAACACCACCAACGGCAGTGTATCCCTGAGTCACATAACATAAGAATTAGGAGATTAGACAGTGTTAGATGAAACAGTATCTTACTGGATAGGGAGGATTCCCCATTGGGTTTCCTACAGTAGGAAGCACACCAGTCGGATCAAAGCCCGTCTGCGTGTACGAGTCTCCACTAAACTCTCCCCTTCAATTTTCACCCTGCAACAGAAAATAAAACAACGCTCACAAGCTGAACCAGAAGTTGACTCCACTCGGCAATGTTGCTGTCGGCGCTCCTGCCGCAGAGGTGGAGGTTGGTGTTGGCGCGCTGCTGGCCGCACCAGGTATGCATTGGGAATAATCTTTGTTAGAACACATTCTAGGTGAGCCACAATATATCAAGACATTATATATGAAGCACGCACAATCATTCTGCTTCGTGCATGTTGAGCTAAAACGAGTGAGTTTTTACCATGCTGAACAAAGAGTATTGTATATACCCGGAAACACAGGTTGTAGCTCCCGTCCATCCTATTCCCCCACCTTGTCATTCAAGCAATTAGTTCAGTAAATGACTCATATATTGGCATCAAATCCATACATTGTCCCCAGACGGACTGCTGGCCCTTTGCCAACGCAGCAAATGAAAGCAGGATAGACAAAGAAGTAGTTGTCTGCAGCTTCATTTCTTAGAATCCAGAGAGATAGACTTCGCCAAAAGTACAAGTAGCTCGACGTGCACGAGTAGCCAAGAGGAATTTATACCAAGGATCCCACAGGCTGGAAGTAGCTCTAACCCAGCCGGTCCGTCCGCCTTCGTGATCGGCCCTATGACTATGCAGTCAGAGTATATTTCAACGACCACGTCAGGCATTATCCGAGTGAACATCCGGCGCCCGTACAGAAATATGAGCAAGTGAATTTCGACGCCGAGCTTCAGCCGAAGATACCATCCTCAGAAGAGAGAACGGTAATGAGAAGACCGTCTGAAGGGAGAGAAGATGCTGTAGAAAGAGTAAGGAGAATGCTAGTACGCGCATGGCCACAACGTCTTCCAATGGTCATACATGTGGGAGAACTCAGAGGTTTGAGAAGGTTGCGTTGATGCCAATGTTGGTCGTGGACTCGTGGAAAACGAAACAGAACAGAAATGCTGTATCACGTGACCGCGAAGCAGCAACACATTGCTGATCAATAGACGGATGACGTCAACGGTCAGCACTAGTTAGTGTAGGACTTTCTATTAGAGTACGAGTGGAAACTCCCTAGTTTCCCACAGTGAGGATTACCACAGAGGTTTCCCACGAGGTAAACCTCACTACCACAAGGGTTGCCGGAAATTGGTCTGTGGAAAACTCAAATGTATTAGTCATACATAATATTATGTCAGTAGATAAATTAAGAAAAAAATGCCTCAACCTGACAAAAAGCAAGGAAAATAGATAGTTTGAGAGTGCATATACTCTATGTCTGTCATTTTATTAGGTCAACATCTCCTACTTTGCCTGACATTCTTTCAGATACTCCTTCATTTGAAGGAGTACACTCTGATAAAAATAGAGAGGTACAAGTGATAGATGTGGACAATATTTCCAGTACCTCTTTGGATGATTTACAAATTTTGAACAGTAATAAAGCCTGATCAATGTAACTGGTTGCCTCTTTCTTTTTATTTCTCTTAGATATATCTCTTTATTATGTAGGTTTCAACACTGGTAGACTATAAAACACAATATAATTGCTCTCAGCAGTATAACCAACATCTGAAATTAATATTACACCTAAATTTTCAGCTCAATAGAGGTACAGCACAAAATTCTTAAAAATTACCTTTTTGGAACATTATAATGATATTACTAATATACTGACTAAGTGTTGTCCACGCGAGGTTTACCACGCCTCCAGAGGCCCAGCAAAATGACCTGTGCTGTGGAAAACTAGTTTCCTACAGGCTCTCGGGAGTTTCCACTCGTACTCTACTTTCTATCTTATTGTGTGCCCCATCCCACCTAAACGCCCCTGGATCAACACAAACCTCTCACTCTTAGGCGATGCCAGAGCCAGAAACTTTGATTCTCAACTCATTGGTTTCCCTATCCTCTCTGTCGACTGTTCTACCTTCGGTTTGCATACATTTGCACTGCACCCAGTCCAAAGCTGGATGAAAGGATAAGTTTGGATTAATAATGGCTATGCATCGGCTCCACTAGAGTCTATGTCAATGGAAGTTCATTTGGTACTGGAGACTTCCCACTGATAGACTGGAAAAACTATGTGTACTGCCATCCTGCAGACGCTGGACCAGCCGAATAGCCTTCAACATAACATTTCTGGATTCAAAATGTCATCAGGGATTACACAGTTCTTGTATCGCAATATACAGTATTGGGCGTCTTCTATCGATCACTCAAACTTTGGTAATTGTATCAAAACGTGCATGAAGCTGTGCATAAATGGAAATGGGTATCACTACAAACTTGTATAGCACTCTATTACTGGTTGTGAATAAAAAAGCACTGGTAGGGCATGTTCGCAAACTTTCGCCCTTTTCTGCAGCAATGAGTCTCGAGTGCAAAGTTTACCAGAAGGAACTTCGATCCCTCGGATATGGACTCCCACTATATGAGCCGAATCCCGCAGATGGGTACGACCACATACGGATAGGAGATGTTGGTCTTGCGCAAAGAGACGGGTATTTGCTAAGGATCTTCAACTGCTTCGCATCCGCCAATTATGGAATTAATGCTCGATACGGTGTCCCTGAGGACTTCGAACCATTGGAAGCTAGGTGCCGGGAATCGGTAGTGAGACAAGCACTAGAGCCTGGACTCTGGTACAAATCACAGCACATTCACTAGATTGAAGGAGCCGTCAATTTTTCTCCGTGCGTATTGTCCTTCCGAAATGGGACTTATGTTTACTATATCTTTTCCTTATCTAGCGCAAACTTTCCTGCAAGCTTAACAGTCAGTTTTACTGTGTCCAGTCAACAGGCTGCAGCTTTCTATCTGAAGCATAGTGCGGAGCGTATCGAGGCTACTTGTCTTCTTCCTCTGAAGACCTACGTTCTCAAGCACTTCGAATCTTGGGAGCAATTTATTCGCAACATAGGCTTTGAATTCGAGTTGCAGGACATGATTTTCGTCACTGGGCACGACCTTACTGCTAATTGGGCGACTGCAACTAGCGTACACGGAACTTCAAGCGGGTCACTTGCGATTACGGTTGGTGGTATTGCAGCTGCTGCAACTGCTTCTTTCTCTAGAGGATCGGGATCTAGACTTGTCGTCCCTGTCCGCATCGGACCTAACCCATATAACCCTTCTGAACGGTATCACTTGTTGGAAGGTGATACTCCGGCTTCTGAGGCGGCTGCAGAACCATTTAAAGATCAATGCATTTTCCTTCGAGGATATCGCGTTAAAAAACGGACCTTCATACCCCCGACGCTTCGAGCTGCAGCTGGGCCTTCAAACCTTGACATGGATGTAGACAAAGATACTTACACAGATGTTGTTCCCATCGGAGTTGACTCCGATGAAGAGAACCCGATCGATAAGGTTTATAAGCTACTTTAGCTAAAGCATTCTTCTAACTGAACTTGTTCGCTGTCTAGGATACTGTGGACCATAACTTTGCCATGGATCTCATATTGAACTATATGAGTACATTCATCAATGTTGGGAGTTGCATCATCCCGACGGATGTGATAGACAAGTGTGGATGTTGCTATTATCAACGAATACGATGTCTGTCTTCTGGCAAAGGTCAGCAAGAGTACTTCATCTAGTGGAATCCCACTCACTACCGCCATACAGGCCATTGCCGAGAAAGAAACATATGCAAAGCCGCAGACTCTCGAAGATCTTCGTGTTATAGGTTTGGAGGTAGAGACGACATTTGATCCTCACCTGGAAAACATCGGTGCGGCAAAATCTTAACGTTATACTCAAGTGATAGTAGTCAACCCGTATTAGTTGGAACATTGAGGATGCCACCTTCGATTTCCGCTGCAATGAGTAGCCCATCCCGGATGCCCTCACCTATCGCTCGTTCTGTGGCAGGTAGTAGACCTTCTCAGAAGAGACATAGTGACAGTTCCGCCGGGCCGGCGCCAAGAAACAAGAAACGGAGTACAGCGCTCTCATGTGCTGAATGTCGGAGGTGAGCCGTCGCTTGGTCCCAGGCACACGAGGACTCTGTCAAATGGCGCCTGGTTCGCGACTCTCGGTTGATTAATACTCTAACTACTTTTTTCAGGCTTAAGCTGCGTTGTGACAGGTGCGCACAGTCGGACACACTGGCCATCATACAGGATGATTAACAATCTTTGTCCCGGTGATCGCTGCAACCAGGAAGTTCCCTTGCAGTGAGTCCATCCCCTTCATTCCAATCACGATCAGAACTACACTCGATCCACACTAACATCCTCAATCTGGGCCAGGCGCCTGCGTCAAGCGAGGTTGTAGTCAAATTTGTCCAGAGGGTGCGCTTACTTCCGCTGTTCTGCCCGGCTCTAATAGCCCCTATGACTCCGCACTCACCGGAGTGTTATCTCATACCTTCTTCAGGTTCTCTGACGACAGACAAAGGCAATAGGTGGGAATCCCTTACATTTTACTGTTCATCCGGTTCGGGTTCTCAGTTACCGTCTTTACCCCGTAGATTTGTACTCGCGAATACAGAGACCCTGCACGAAAAGATCGCAGAACTATCTCACCGTGTGCGGTCCCTTGAAGATGCCCTTCAAGTCGCACACAGCGCAATGCACAATGATAGACATCTGCTGCTAAGTGATGAGCTACTAAAAGTCAAGAACCCGTTAGAAAGAGAGGTGATTACTGAGCCACCAAGAACGCAAGGGGAGGAAGACACAATTGGTGCCGTTGGTTCACTGTAAATATCAAATTTGTTATGCGAGAGAACGATCAGGGTTTAACATGAAGCTTTAAGGTCAATCTCCTATACTGGTCGCACAAACTTCTATGGACAAACAGCGAACTCTTGGGTTCGTTTTTTTTCTTCATCTTGCTCCGCTTGAATGAAAAACAACAAAATGTCTTCTCCAGTATCTTCTCCAAGTACGCATATCTTCTGAACCCTGGAACTACTGCTCAACGTCATTGACTAATATAATTTACATGTACTTCCCTATATTATTAACCCTTCTCAGAACGAAGAGAGCGACCACTCTGATGGCGAAGAGTACCACACGCTGTCGCTTCCCGTGGATATACCGTGGCTAAGTCACGTCTTCCCCTTCTCGCCGTCGCTCAACCAGGCAGCCGCGGATAACCTGCGCTCGACACTCCTAGCTGCGTTACCGGACACACCAACGGCTCGTGGGCTTGCCGATTTGTACTTTGCCAATGCATCATGGATGTATCATCCAGTGACAAAGGAGCAGTTCTACAAGCACATATTCGCACGTGTGTACCCGTACGCAACTGCAGAGTCGCCGGTAGACGCAGAGACAGACCGTGATTCGGGCTCGTTCGAAAGTCACCGACTCGCCCTCTTGTACATTGTCCTCGCTGTCGGCGTCCTTGTTGATCTTAAACGACCTTCGCATGATACCGCTGCTGTGCGGTACTTCCAACTATCCAAGGCGGCACTCAGCATTGATGCGGTCCTGGAAGATCCGAGCATACCGGGAATCCAGGCCCTGGTGAGACTTAGTGATTATTCATGTCCAAAATCATTTATCGATGGTCCGGCAGGTGATAATGTGCCACTATATGTTCTTGAACGACGTTGACTCACAGAGGTGGACGCTAATGGGGACGGTGATCAAGTTGGCATAAAGCGTCCGTCCAAGTCCTCTTTCTGTTTTTATTAGTTCGCTGATAATTCCGCCTCTTTTAGATCGGTCTTCGTAAGTCAAATTGAACTTCTTTTCCACTTCTGATGGGAACTGATAAATCAATATGGATCGCGATAGCACGCGATGGAAGCTCTCTCTGGAGGAGACGAAACTTCGTCGTGAATTGTTTTGGGAGATTTACGTGTACGACTCTTGGCAGGTATGGAGCTGATAATGGATTGCAATTCGCATGGTACATTGAGATTGCGCAGAGCTTGACGTATGGACGTCCCCCCTCCCTGGCTATGGCCCACATCGATTGCAAGATGGCGCATGAAACTACGAAGTCTCCTTCCGGACAGGTAGAAATGTCTTGTGAGCGCATAGTCCCCGTTTCTTTATCAATCACCCTATTGACATATCGGGCCGCAGTCCATGCTTGGAAACAGCGTTTCTCGTCTGAATTACTTAGTATTGTACATGATCAGGTGTTCGGCGCGAGGAACCCTTCTTACGCGACCGTGACTGAGCTGGACAAGCGTGTCCGTGCTTATTATATTCCTCCATCACTACAAGTCCCCGGCTTTGGCAGTGCGCCCATGTACTCAGCTAGTGGTGATCCGCCAATGGTATTAACAATGCAACGGCATATTATACTTGCCATCAAGGAAGTCAGTAAGTATCGCACATGCTCTAAATTTTTATACCCAGCAATGATCACCGCTGATCGATTGTTATATGAAGCGCTATTGTATATGCACCGAGGATTCTTCGCAAAAGCTATGAGTGACAACCCTGTAGATCCGCTCAGTGGGAAACATGGCCATTCAGTCTTGCGAGCTCATGAGAGTGCATCATTCTTCGTCAAGCTCGTGAAAAGTCTGTGGCTTCAATACAAAGACCTGACAGAGAGGAACTGGTTTTTGTTTACGCACGTCTTTTCGTGTGCTGTATTTTTCTTTACTTCCTGCTGACTCTAATTGTCTTCGTAATTCGCGATCTAATCGTTTTTGCTAGATTGTCCTGGGTTCTATTCCGGCTAAATGACCGGGTATGGCGTTGTCTCGATCAGCTCTGAGAGACCTAGATCAGGCGTACGACCTGTTCGCACAATTGGGGGGAAAGAGTAGGACCGAGACGGTCTTGGTACGTTGTTCTAGCTACACAGAGTGAAGTCCACACCTCTGAACTGACAATCGTACGTAGCCTGTGCTTGAGAGACTAAGGAACCGTGCCCATGCATCTATGGATGGATACCAAAATCAAACAAGAAATGAAATTGGCGGTATAAAGCGCGAATCATCACCGGAGTTGATTCCAAAAATCGAAGATGAGTTGACAAGGCTCGGAGGCAAGTCACGTCTTGTGGCTGAAGACCAACAATCTCCTTCGACTTTGCGCAGATCTCGTTCGCCCGTCTCAAGTCCGGCGGTTGTATTCAAATCTGAATTTCCACAGGCTCTGGTCACTGGTGCGTACTGCGTCACCCAACATTCCGAGGCTTTTACGGACTCCGTTTTATGACGAGTCATTGCATATTCAGCATCAACAACAGTTTATGCCCCTTACCCAACCGTACTCTGTGTCGGTTAACCACCAATCACCAGAGATGGCACTCTTCGGCGTGCAGCTTCCACCTGAACATATACGCGCCCAGGTACAAGCTCACTTGACTGCACAGAATCAAGCACAATGGCAGAACGAACAGACGATGGAATATAGCTCAGCAGAGATGGCGTCTGCTGCTGGATACGGAAACGCCTCGCAAGTCCGTCCAGAGATGAACATAGTTGGTGTGATGGGTTCTGAACCCAGTCAAAGTGTGGGTGTTGTCAGCGGTGCACAGCATGGAGATGGACACTATGACATGAGTAGGATGCTGAATGTGTATGCATCGCCGAATTATGAACAGACTGGACAAGATATGTTGACTCCTCAAGAGGTTGACCCTCTTAGTGCTTGGAGCAATCTTATGGCTCAGTACACAAACACTTGTCATTATTTTCTCTATTCATGTGCTATGCCTGCATTTTGCTATCTTTCTGATTGGTACTTTTGGGGGTTTTTTGTGTTATATTATGGATACAGAACATTATCATGTCTAATGAACTGAGATGAGCTATGTTGAAATAAACTGTACAGTTACTTTCCCTGTCTTATTTGCAGTTATCTCTCAGCAAGTGCAATGTGTATATGTACATCTTCATTTCTAAGGAGGGCACACATGAATCCCTTCACCTCCTATTTCTCCACAGAGTGCAGCAGGAAGAAATACAACTTCAGGACCCGACCAAAGAGGGAATAACGGGACCACGTTGGCAGATTCCTCCCCAGTGATGCGGGGCAACCCCTACCGTCCAGGACCACGTTGACACAGTTGTTGAGCGGATATCAGCGTGCATGCATGGGCTCTTAGACCCTATCAATTAATTACTGCATCATGTCTGTCAACCCTTTCTGCGGCCCTATTATGCTACTTACACCTTTTACATGAGACCCATCCTTTATTGAATGCAAATTTCCCAATCACAGGCAACACCCGCACCAGGCTTTGTAATTCTCAACACACTCGCTTCCTTACCCTCTTTCCCTCCCTTCGCAAGCAAGCCCTCAACAAATTCCCATTCCAACTCCCTCCCTTCGCCACTGCCAGTCTTCACACTTGCCGGCTTCGTAAGTAATCCTAGAACGAAGATGTCCTCGATCTCAACGTTTCTTATGCTCTTCGCGAAGTTGTTGACAGGATTGTATGCGTTGAGAGAAACGCTTCTGACAGCTTTTTCAGGGAACCTAAAAGCGAGATCCGTGCTCCGTAGGACTAGACCGTTCCCTTTCGCCCCAGCCTCAGCGCTAAACTCGCGCCAAACGAGTTCTCCACGTTCGTGCGAGTAACTTTCCCCGTCATCAAGATACAGTTCTCCACGTGCGTTGCATGACGTATCAAGGGCAACGCGCAGCGTGAAGGGATCGTTCTTCATTAATGGAGAGGCACGTCGCGGACGTTCCCTGGTCGGGATGATGGATCCACCCTGGATGAAGATCGGAATTTGGTCGAGTTCGGCCTTGACTGTGATATTCTTTTGACCACCCCGATGGATATGGTTCGTGAAATAATCATAGTACGGCTGAAAGCGTATCGTTTAGTATACATAAAAGACCAAGGCACGATTGAGAGTGCTCTTCACCTGCTTGTTAGATAAATAGACTGTGGTCTCTTCTGCGCCTTTCGACGTGACAGGTTTCACAAGCAGACCCGAGGATCCAACGTAGAACTGATCATCCAAAGAAGCACCCTTCTCATCGCAGGGGCAAGCGAAGAACTGCGGACTATCAACAAAAAACACGATCAGTCACGACGACACTCCTTTATAAGGATCTATACATACCGTAGCACTGGAGAACCTGTCACGCTCGTCTCTCGGAAAGCCGTATACCACACCGGGAGCAATTTATACCTCAAATGCAATGCATCACGAACAATGCTCTTATACGGCTCATTAAGCAAGTACGGTTCTCTCCGTTTTGTCTCCTTGTGCGCGTGTGCCCTGAAGAAAGGGAAGAATGCACCTAGTTGGTACCAACGAACGAGCATTTCGGGTTCGGGATCATCAAAGAAGCCGCCAACGTCAGCTGCGATTAGGTGCGACATTGAGTACCAGATTCGTCATAAGAGCTTGAAGTAGGAGAGTTCCGTACCTCCAGCAAACGACATCCCTCCCAAACCATTCGCAAGCACCATTTTGAGACCAACCTCCATGTGCTCCCACGAAGCACTATTGTCGCCTGTCCATGTTGCACCGAACTTTTGAGACCCCGCAAAGAATGAGCGGGACAGAACGAAAGGTCGTTTTGGTGGATTCAAACGTTCATGGAGGCCCTGCCATGTCAAACCAGCCTAGCGGACCATGACTACACCTCAGACACAGAATGTGGAAAGATTGGTGTAAACTTACAAGGAGCATACCGTAAATATTATGTATGTCTCGATGCTCCCAACCGCCGTAATGTACGCAATCCTTTGGCAACGTCTTTTCAGGCGCATCGAAAACTGCAGGCTAGAGGGAATTAGATTTCGTGTACGCAACATAGCATTCAAGATGGATGGATGAATACCTCGTTCATGTCATTCCAAATTCCAACGTTTTCTGTGCTTTCAATCCAAGTGAATGCACCATCCTTGGACAGAGATGTCTTGAAATGCTTCTTCCACCAATCTCTACTTCCCGGATGGAAGAAATCAACCCACGAGCTCAATCCGGGCCAGCATTGTCCTTCATAGTCAGTCTTGCGGTCCGACTCTTTGACAAGAATGCCGAGATCATAGGCTTCCTTGTATATAGGATAATCCTTCTCTCGTTTTAGGTGAGGGTCTACGATGACAACCATCTAGTGAAACATTTGGATTACTCGCGAATATCTAGAGTTATGCAGACGCAAACCTTTCTCCCAGCAGCTTCGATTTCCTTGATCATCTCAACAGGATCCGGGAATCTCTTCTTCTCCCAAATGAAATACCTATGTTCAGTAGCATAATCGATGTCAAGCCAGATCGCATCGACCGGAAATTCATCCTTGTCAAATCTTTGTTGTACTTCGAGAACATCTTTCGAGGACATGTAACTCCAACGGCATTGATGATACCCTAGTGCCCATTGTGCAGGCAAGACTGGAGTACCCGTGAGGCGAGCATATTGCGCTGCAACGGCTTCGGGAGTCGGTCCAGGGAGGAGGAGCGTATCAAGTATTCCGCTCTCAGAGATCCAGTGTGTATGAGATGCATCCTTACGTGGATGCGCGACGTCGATCCACGTCTCAGATCCGACAACGTGGAAGACACCAACGGTCGAACCGGAAGATGAATGTGCATAGAGCAACGGGACGGAACCATACAGTGACATAGTTGACGACGAGGTCTCATACCGTCCGGAATCGGCGTTCATCAATCTGTATGGCGACTCGTATGTTGGCGAGTTACCTGTGGTTGTTGGAAGGTCGAGATGCGTAGCGTGTTGCGGAATACCATAGAGATGGCCATGGTTGGGGAAGTCAATGTCAAGAGACAAGGACTCCGGTCCTGCGTGAACGTATGCAGGAGTCAATATGAAGCAATAAAACAAATAAGAAAATCAAACCTTTTGGCTTTTTATCGACCCAAGATTCGAATTTCTCCTCCCACCAACCATCTTCTTCACCTTCAAACCAAGCTGCCGGATTTTCGGATTTTCCAGCTTCCTCCGCTTCTTTGCTATCTTCCCGTGGCGAGTCGTCTAGCAGCTCCTCCTTGCTTCTAAAATGCTCCATGTGCAGCAGACCTCCACCATTGAGTACAATCTCTTCCTTTCCCTTTCTTAACAGCAAGATCTTAAGTGGCGAAAGCTCCACAACAACAGTGTGTTCTCCGGTCACAATGACCGCCTCCTTCTTACCAACGCACCACTGAACCTCATTGTTCACTTTTGGTTCCGTGGCAAGAGCCCAAGATGCCGCTTCGTCATATCGTTTCCTCAGTCCATCAATCTCGTCCATACGCACACGAACAACTCCATCCTGGAAGACCTGCATATCAAGCTTGAACTCGATGTCGGGATAGATCGAAGAGTTGATGGTAGCGGAGAATGATGCATCTTTTGGCGACACGGATATTGAATTCCGATCGATTGAGTATGGAGATTTCCAGTGTGAGCCTGCTTTCTTCGCCCTAGCTGCTATCGCTTGTCCTCTGCGGCAGAATGCTGAATCTGAAGGCGTTCTCCAAACATCTCTCTATTAAAAATATTAAAAATTTCGATTCTCACGTCACACGATAAACTAAGAGCTTGGGACTGCTCACCACTGGTACCTCCTCCATAATCGATACGTACTCTTCATGACTAACCTCCACCACACTCTGCGTAATCGCCAAGCTCATTTCCAGCTCGACGTCCCTTGGCACACTTTGTAGTGTTATCGGTAGGTTCATCTTCTATCCGATAGCGTCAGCTGCAGTATTTGCTTTCTGCACTTCGCCACTTCCTCGTATCGAAGTTAAGGCACGCCTGTAATCGAGTTGGTGGTCGACCTCTCAGTGTTATATTCGTAGTGGGCGTGATATATCACTGTGAATTAGACGAAGCCATCAAAGTATAACGACTAAATCGATCCCCTGTTGGATTAGGTAGCAGCATTTTCGGTTTTACGCACAGGTCCCTGTTCAAAGGGGAAATTGCACAGAAGCCAACGGGTTTGGAGTGGCGTAGTGTGAAGCGCCCATATTATAAAGTACGTGAAGTAGATTTACTTCTGGTGTACGCCACTGCGTATGACAGGCTTGAAATGCCCGGTAAAATATTCGATGAAGATATATGATGAGAATAAGGCAGAACTTTGCAATATCAGGATTTTCTGCTGCTAAACATAACGATTATATAATGGAGATTACGGCACGACCGTCGATCAAATATACTATTTCTTCTTGAGGTGACGTAAGACCTTCCGAGAGTTGTCAAAGAGTTGCAAATTCTAGCTAAGTATCTACACGCATACATCTGATCTACTCAATAACAATATCCCAATCCTGCGCAACAAACAAACCGGGGTTTCTGATCGTCAAGACACTCGCCGTACCTTCCTTCGCACCCTTAGCCGAAACACCTTCAACAAACTCCCATTCCAATTCCCTTCCCTCTCTCTCAGCTTTCACACCAGTCGGCTTCGAGCTCAACCCTAGTACGACGACTCGCTCCACCTTCACCTTCTTCACGCTCTCCGCAAATGGGTTTGTTGGGTCGTAAGAAGTTAAGGAGATATCATCGACAGCTTCACTCGGGAAAGCATGTACGAGGTCTACACTCTTCACTCTCACTCCTTTCTTCCCTTTACCGTCTACAGGACGCGCGTTGAATTCTCGCCAGATAAGCTCTCCACGTTCGTGTGCGTAACTGTCGCCATCATCCAAATACAGCTCACCACGAGCACTTCCCGACGCACCAAGTGCAACACGCAAAGTGAACGGATCGTTCTTCATTAGTGGTGAGGAACGACGAGGACGTTCGCGTGTGGGGATGATCGAACCGCCTTGGATGAAGAATGGGATTTGGTCGAGTTCAGCTTTGACTGTGATGCTCTTTTGGCCACCTCGATGGATATGATTCGTGAAATAGTCATAATAGGGCTGGTAGTCGACAATTAGTCACTTTATAGTAATAAAAAAAAAGAACGAAAGTACTAACTTGTTTATCGGATAAGTAGACGGTCGTCTCCGTAGTACCCTTCGACGTTATCGGCTTTGCGAGCAAGCCGGACGATCCAATATAGAATTGGTCGTCCAGAGAGGCACCCCTCTCATCGTTAGGGAATACGAAGAACTGCGGTCTATCAACGACGAGGACGCGGGCATCCCAGATTAGTATCTCCTTTGAATAACTCGGAGCAGAAAGGTAAACATGAACATACCGCAAGACAGGAGACCCAGTAACACTCGTCTCCCTAAACGCCGTATACCACACCGGAAGCATCTTATACCTCAACCGCAGAGTATCACGAATAATACTCTTATATGGCTCATCAAGTAAATACGGTTCTCTCCGCTTTGTGTCTATATGCGCATGTGCCCTAAAGAATGGGAAGAACGCGCCCAATTGGTACCACCGAACGAGCATTTCAGGTTCAGGGTTCCCGAAGAAGCCGCCAACGTCAGCTACAAAATACAAATGATTAAGTATGTGAATCAAGGTAGAAGACTACGGCGCAGGAAATGATCCTACATCCTGAGAAGGACATTCCACACAAGCTATTTGAGAGAACCATCTTGAGGCCGACTTCCATATGTTCCCAAGTGCCAAGGTTGTCACCCGTCCACATGGCACCGTACCGCTGGGATCCCGCGTAGAAGGAGCGGGTCAGGACGAAAGGTCGCTTTGGCGGATCTGACCGCTCGTAGAGTGCTTGCCAGGTTTGATTTGTCTAAGGAGTAGAGGATGCTTTGAGCGAGGGGCATGAGATGAAATCAATTGATCTTACGAAGAGCATGCCGTTGATGTTATGTACGTCTCTGTGCTCCCATCCACCATAGTGTATGCTGTCTTTCTGCATCGTGATCTCAGGGCCATTGAAGATAGACGGCTAAAAGAACAAAAGGAAAATCCCAGGTCAGTTCGACATCGGTTAAACACAACAGTGCCATACTTCGTTCATATCATTCCAAATCCCAACGTTCTCCGTACTGTCCACCCAAGTGAACGTGCTATCCTTCGAAGGTTCAGTCTTAAACAGCTTCTTCCACCAACTCCAGCTCTTCGGGTGAAAGAAGTCAACCCAAGCGCTGCTACCTGACCAACACCAACCTTCATATTCAGTCGTCCCGTCCGGCTTTTTGATCATGATGTCCATATCTTTAGCCTCTTCGTACACAGGATAGGTATTTGTTCGCTTTAAGTGCGGGTCGATGATGATTACCATCTGAATCGACGATTAGCTCATTGAACATCACAACCAGAAAAAATGATATGAATACCTTCCGCTCAACAGCTTCGACATCCTTAATCATATCAACCGGGTCAGGGAAATTCTTCTTATCCCACATAAAGTACTTATGCTCCTCAGCATACTCAATATCAAGCCAGAATACATCAACAGGAATATCTTCCTCGTCAAAGCGTTTTTGCACGCCGCGTACATCGTCCGAGCTAACATAGTTCCATCGACACTGGTGGTAACCAAGCGCCCATTGTGCGGGCATGACTGGAGTACCCGTAAGGCGAGCATATTGCGCAGCGACAGCTTCGGGAGTCGGTCCAGGAAGGAGGAACGTATCGAGTATTCCGCTCTCGGAGACCCAGTGCGTATGGGATGAGTCTTTGCGTGGGTGTGCGACGTCAATCCACGTCTCAGATCCGATAACGTGGAAGACGCCAACGGTCGAACCCGAGGAAGAGTGAGCATACAGCAGCGGGATGGAGCCGTACAGAGACATCGGCGAAGAGGCAAGATATTCAAATACATCGGCGTTCATAAATCGGTAAGGCTCCTCAAATGCTGGTGATTCTCCAGTTGTAGTTGGAAGATCTAGAAGTGTTGCATGCTGTGGAATGCCATATAGATGTCCGTGGTGAGGGAAGTCAATATCAAGGGACAAAGATTCGGGACCTACATAAAACATTCAGTATATATTTTGTTAAAGAAAATAGTGGCGCCTTACCCTTCGGTTTCGAGTCCGTCCAAGACTTAAACGACTCTTCCCACCACCCATCCTCTTCACCTTCAAACCAAGCAGCCGGATTAACCTTCTCAGTGGCTTGCTCAAGCACTTCTTGTGCTTGTTCTTCGCCTTCAGGCGGTGGGTCGGCCTTTGGTTGTTCCTTCTTCTCCCTAAAGTGCTCCATATGTAGTAAGCCTCCGCCATTGAGAACAATCTCCTCTTTTCCTTTCCTCAAGAGCGAGATTTTGAGTGGTGAGAGCTCCACGACGACTGTGTTATCACCATTCACCGCGCGTACATCTTTCTTGCCAACCGTCCATCGAATTTCACTAGTAACCTTCGGATCCGCAATAAGGGCCCAAGAAGCTGCTTCATTGTATCGTTTTCGCAGTCCACCGGCCTCGTCCATACGAACGCGTACAACACCGTCCTGAAGCACCTGTAAATATAGCTTGAACTTTACGTCCGGATAGATCGAGGACTTGACGGCAGCAGAGAACGCTGCCTCTCCCGGTGAGACAGAAATCGACGCCGGGTCAACAGAATAAGGAGATTTCCAACTTGACCCGCCCTCCTTAGCTCGTGCAGAAAGAGCTCGGCCTCTACGACAAAATGCGGACTGGGAACACGTCTTCCAGTCGCCTGTCTTGAGAGCAAAGAGAGTTGGCAGTGAGCAAAGCAAGAAAGCTAGCTGCAGGACCTTCATGGTAGCTAATCCAGGCCCTTAGCTAGCCAACAGCCCTTTTAGTTGTACGCTACCCGACGTTTTGGAGTTGAGTCGAGGTGGCGAAATCAAAGTTGAGAGAGGCGCGTCCGATGTACGTGGCAATAAGCTGGGCGCCGATTACCGAGACGCGTCGCAAAGTCGACACGGAGCTTTCAAAGTTTCATGGTTTCGCGCTTTGACTCAAAGTTTGTGCTTCGTAGATACATTCGCGGGACGAAAATAATAACGGTTAGTAAGTGCTTATAAACCCATTAGTTGAAAGCCGTTGTAATAGCATGTTACCCAGTTTTCGTCCAGATAGACAGCACGTCGGGACTCGGGATTGATGTTCCTCGTAGTAGCAAAACATAGCCATGGCCGGAGACTAAAATCTATACCGACTCTATCCTCTAGATCTAGAAAACTATCCTGGATTAGAGCCTCATCAAGTTTATCTCATTGTGACACAGTCGTTCACATCCCACGAGCGGACGTCTATCGTTTCGGTGACGGGAATAAAGCTGACCCAGTCTTCAAGGAACTCGAATGGACGGTCAAAGATGGTGAGAACTGGGCTATCGTTGGTCCAGCCGGGAGTGAAAAGAGTGCTCTTCTGGACGTATGTATACCCCTTTACCAAAGGGTAGTTCGATAATTTTCTGATTTTACAATACAATTTTATTTTCTGTGTAGATGCTTCTGGGTTACATGCGTCTCTCACCACCTCCATCAGGCGGACTCTATCCATTTCTCTACAATCATATACCTCCACTAGACCCACATGATCACATCTCCCTCGTATCTTTCACCGCACGAAACCGCGCTGCTGGAGGTGCATTCTTTGATTATACAGCACGTTATGGTGCTGTGCGAGACGAGGATCGACTTACACTGCGCGAGACGCTTTTTGCGGAAATAAAATCCAAGGACGGGATTGCTGGGCTTGAAAAGCTAGCGGAAAGACTTGATTTGAAGAGGCTTCTGGATTTACCGTTCATCGTGCTGAGTAATGGACAAACAAGACGAGCTAGGATTGCGAAAGCGTTACTCGGAAAGCCAGAGTTACTTTTACTAGACGAACCTTTAAGTAGGTGCTCTAGCCTTATTATTTTCTTTTATTTGTCTCCAACATCACTGTATAGCGGGCCTAGACGTTCAACATAGACCAAAATTAACTTCTCTCCTTCACGATATTCACGAATCCCGAAAGCCGCGAATTCTCATGGCCCTCCGTCCCCAGGACCCTCTCCCGGAATGGATCACACACGTTGCATCTGTGGAAGGCCAACATGTTCGGCCGCAGTCTCGAACGTCTTTCACCCCTCCTCTTCCTAGCCAGTCTTCCGCCAAATTAAAAACGGAAGTGAATGAAGGGACTACGACGGCCTCGGAAGGGAAGGATCTAGTTGTTATGAAGAACGTCAATGTTCGGTATCATGATAGACATGTGCGTCTACACGTACTTCCAATAGAAATCACTCTAATAATTAGTCTTCATAGGTCCTAAAAGATATAAAGTGGATAATCAAGGAAGGTGAAAAATGGCATCTCCAAGGGCTGAACGGTTAGTCCACCCCTTTCGTTCCTCTATATTTCTCCTTCAAACCCCTCCTCCCTCTTCTTTATTCAATAGGCTCTGGAAAAACGACCCTCCTCTCCCTCCTCACAGGCTCCCACCCACAGTCATACACCCAACCCCTCAACAACCTCAGACTCTTCTCTTCTCCACGTCGTCACGTCCCAACGATCACCCTTCAACGTCTTGTAGGCATTACGTCGCCCGAGATCTTCGCTGCATTCCCGCGTCGCGCCCTTACAGTACGCGAGGCGATCGGCACAGGTTTCGACGGGGCTTACTCGTATCGAGTACTTACTAAAGAGCAAAGCAAGCGGATCGACGAAGTTGTTGCTTCTCTCGGTCCATCTCATTGGTCTACCAGCTCTAATAATTCCAACGAGACAGGAAGAAACGAGAGTGAAAATAATAAATTCTTAGACCGCAAGTTCGCAGACTTCTCCCCAGGCGAACAATCCCTCGCCCTTCTCATGCGCGCACTCGTCTCCAAACCACCGTTACTCATCCTAGACGAAGTCTTCTCCGGAATGGACAGACGCATGGTCGAGGTCGCACAGCGATACCTCCGTGAAGAACTAGATCCGAAACAAGCTGTCGTATTTGTTTCCCATTGGGAAGAGGAGGTTCCTTGGGATGCGTGTGCAATGAGGAAAATTAGGATTGAGGATGGTGTGGCGAGGATTAGTTAGAGATCGACTATGCAAAGGATGATGGTAATGCCAGAATTGGCATTACTTTGCGCGCTTACTGCAGTGGAGTTGTTCTGCCTTTTCCGCTGTATTTAGGTTATGTACGACCTCGAGAGTCGTACTACATAAGTCCTTAGCTCGGATAAGTATATCTTTTAATAACTCAGCAGGTTACAAAGTGCATCAGCAACTGCACAGGACATGCAGGAATTACTCAGCTCCATTCTGCTCGACGGCTACTGCAACATTCATTCCGCCTCATGTTTCAAGTTTGTGCATACCAGGACACGATGCCAATTCTGGCATTACCATCATCCTTTGCATAGTCGACCTCTAACTAATCCTCGCCACACCATCCTCAATCCTAATTTTCCTCATTGATCAGCAGGTGAAGTATGGACTCGGATATCACCATCAAAGGTGCAAAGATCCTTTCCCTTTTTGTCACCTGTCGTGAAGAGTATATTTTGCATCTACATAGCCGGAACAAGGTGATGGATTAAAAGCAGATTTGCAAAGTTCTTCATTAACGGTATAAAACGATCAGAATAGTAGAACGCACACCTGCACTACGCTAAAAGTACCAATATCCTCCTATAATGGCAGAAGATCCTAAATCATCGGATGGCAGAAAGCATCGCACCACTAGTAGTACATCTGGAGGGCCACTAGCAGGCCATCCGGACCCTCCAGAACGAACTAGTGAGGACCGTCAGGATGTGACCACAGTGCTGCAAGATAAAAGGCAAAGTCATTTCGACAAAGTACTCGGTATCCTTGAAGGGTCAGTTGTGGATGTAACAGCATGTGAGTTGCCAGAGTTAATGTACAAATAATACCTAAAGTTAGCGATAAATCTCCTCATTTGCAGTATTACAACTCCACTTTGGCACGACAGCAATCAAGAAAAGTGCAACAGACACCTACTCACCAAGAACAAGTAAGCAGCTTATTACATTTATATGAGATTTTTATCACTGATTTTCAAAACAGGCAGATGGGCACGATGTCTTGTTAGTCCGGACTGCAAACACGTATCGAGAGCAAAAGTGCCGGCGTGCAAACATCCGGAATATCCTATAGCAGTTCTATATCTGCTTTACATGACATTAAAAAAGGACCTAGAACATATTTCCACGTTCCATAGTTTACCTGATAGTGAGCAACTGAAGGTCATAAGTGCTATAAAATCAATGAAGGAGAATGTAGATAAATTGATAAAAGAAAGGCTTGCTAACTATAAAAGACAAAAAGACAAAGCGTCAGGAGATCAGGCAAGTTAATGTCAAGTAGATACTAATACCTTCCTAATCATACGTCACCAATGAGCCAAATAACTAGATTGTGATTATTGTAATAGTGTGGAATGATGCATTTTAATGTCAAATGTTTGAGTGACAGCTTCATTCAGTCATCTTGTACAACTTGAAGTAAGTCTCCATTAGGCCGATTCAGCCAAGAAAGCCGGACTGATTTTTTTAGACAAATAGTATTATTAAATTTGATTTTGTCTATTTCTCTTGAGAATACAGTTATTACTAAATTATATACAGGATCTCAAAAACATTCTTACCAATGGCATAATTTCAGGACAAGACATCAAAAAATAAACTACTTCACAAGTTCACATTCATTACAAAATGTGAAATAATCTTGTATTCTCTTCAAATAATTGAGTTAGAAATATATTAGCCTTACTTGCAAAAATACCAATGAATATTATTTTATATGCAAGGGCTATTCTCAGTCAATGTATTATACAATTAAGTGTTAAGCTGGGCAAAGTATCTAAGATCCTAATAAAACTCGTGATTCTAGTCATCACCAAATCGAACATGAAAATGTATTGGAATTTACTGCTAAGACATATATTTTTTACATATTGTGGATCCTTATATTCGCTTATAAAGTCTACATGTAAATATATTGCCTTGTCAGACTCTGCACGTTTTGGTGATGTAGTAGGATAACCAAGGCCTAACTAGAAATCAATGTAAGTAGTTTCTATAGTTCTAGAGTACTCGTTTTTGTATAAAACAAAAGCTAGATTGTTTTATTGGGATAAAAGTTTCCTGTTAGAACACACTGTAATAACTTACAAAGTGTACAAGAAAATTAGACCTGTTATTGATAAGTAAGTCCACAAGATATTGCTGATACTTCTTTCTTACTTGTAAGGCTGAAACAGTACTTTGCACCTATGTAAATACGTAGCTTTACTGAACCAGATAATTCTGCATAGCTACTTCCTGTCTATTTAAATGAACAGAGAAGGACTATGCATATTTGCATTACATAGAATCGTCCATAGCCCAGAGGCTGAAATATTAATGACAGAAAAGGCTAAAGAAGAGAAACAGTCAGAGAGTACAATAGTCCATGCCTCCCTCCTGCTGTAGTATTACCACAGAGGAAGAGGAAGTCGGTGTACTGGGTTGACTAAGAACAGGTGGGAAATTAGCAGAAGAATTTCATGGCTCTCAGGCTAAAAGATACAGCGACAGCATGGATGAGGCCAGAGAGCAGCCAAACAAAAGTGTAATTTCTTACAAGGACATCCTTAGCATCTTACAAAGTAAAGTTGTGATTCCTGGTGTTTTGGAAGGACAGACCATGAATATACTTGCATGTAACTTGTGTAAGACACATGACTCCGAGTTAATAGATGATATGAATAACTTGCCATCCCATTCACAGCACTGCAACTCCATTTTGGCATTGTCAAAATCCGTGCAGCAAAACGGTGTACCTTTCACCAGCGACAGGTGAATATATAATCATCAATTCGAACTACTCGTTAATAATATGTGAAACGGACAGCTGGGCACGATGCCTGATCAAACCCGATTGTAAACGAATGCCGACCGGAAAACATCGGGATCATCACGTAGCAGAACTACATCTGCTTTGCAACACACTGAACGAGGACCTCAACCATATTGCCAAGTATCATTAAACACTCGACAATGCGGGAAAGAACGTCTTGGATGCTGTACAAACATTGAAAAACGATGTTGAAACGATTCTACCAGTAAAACTGAGAAACAAAAGTCACAAAAAAAGGCAAAGAGGCTCAAGGTGAAGGCAAGAAGCCAAATGATAAAACTGAAAATTAATGGGGTAAAAGTAGTTCCAAACACGTACAGCACCTTGAACCATAGATCACTTTCTTCAACAGTCAAGAACAAAGGCTGATTCTTCACATCGATAATATTATTGTAATCCATTGCTTTTTTATTTCTCTTGAGAGTACAGTCATTATTACATTCACGAAAGCATCTGGAAAGCATTCCTATAAACAGCATTATTTTAGCCCACAGGATAGCAGAAAGGGAGCGGATAATTTCATGTTTTACTACTTGTATTGAACTTTGCTTATACAATTCTGCCGCTCAGGCCCACCCACCTCCAATGTTCTTAAATCCGTTTCCACGAGAGTAGCCTCTGCGCCCCCCAACCTGACCTCCTACGGAAGAAACCATGAGCCTATATGCTTGACACAAACTAAAGATAAAAACCACTCACGGGCTCCACCTCTGCCTCTACCTCTCGGCTTCACAGAAGACCATCCATCACCATCACCTTGGTTCTGCTGTCCAAGTTCGTCTTTCTTCTGTTCGCGTTTCTTCTTTTTCACAATAGCATCCATGACACTACAAACGCCGACACGACAAGAGACTTCATGTACTGGACAAATCGGTTTCTCCCAATCCTGACGACGTTCTGGCTGGTCTGCCCAAAGATCAGGCTCTTCATCTTCATTATCGCCGCTCTTGCCGTGGGAATTCTGTTGGTCCTCGATTACCGTGGCCGAGATTTCTGAAGCGATGTCATCGATGGTAGGAGTCCTATGCGTAGAGCTTGTAGGACTTGAAAGGCCTTCAGCTGGGAAACTGGACTCCGAGCTTGTTTGAGACACATTTATCGAGAGCCCTGGTGGTGAACCGAGGCCTGGCGGAAGACCGATAGCTTCAACAGATGAAGTCATTAAGCCTGATCCACCAGACAAAGCAATCGACACTTTTGAGGGCCCTATAGAACGTGTCAACGTAAGAAGATTTTCTGATATGAATGTGAAACACACGTTCAAGTTCTAAATCATGTGCAACACTATTAGATGGCGAGACCACGCCTGCCCATGTCTTGACTGACGCCTTTTTTACTGGGACGGGTGCAGCAATAGACTGTGTAGCGGCTTCCTTGCTTTTTACATACACGTCAGAACCGGGAACTGACAGATTGGTTTAGTTATATATATCAGGTTGTGTAGGGTGGTGAATATGATACCTATGTTCTGTTTATTGGACGGCTTAAGCCTTGGAAATACGTCCGTTGGGAGTGGGCGGCACAGGCCATAGTCAGTCTTCGTCTCCGGCGGAACCTCACAAAAGCTAGTCTTTGGGTACGGATTGGTGACAAATGGACTGACATAATCAACATCAGCGCTTGCAGAGAACTAAAAGAAATACAATCATTCATACCCATCGATAGGATCAAAGTCCTTGAACCAAGCATCCTCGACGTAAAGACGTTTCCAGCCGTGCTTTTCAACATCGCGGCCAGAGCCATATCTACAGTAGTAGACACGACTCTCATTGTTGATCTGAGACGGCTCGGGGTTTCTAAGAAACTCGTGCCACTTGTGAGCTCCGAGGAAGGCGTTGATCTTTGGACAAGCCTTGATAACCTCAATTATAATCATATTGGGAGCCTATTAACACGGTACTCTCTATGTAAGTAACCTTATTACAATCAGACAGGGAGTAATTCCATCACTCACGGAAGGCTTGTAATAAACAGCAGTCAAGTCATCCTTTCCGATACACGACGCGATCCAATGTGCAAGTTCGTGCCGCTCTGAAATGGAGTCCATCCTCGCATGTAGCGGATAAGGGTAATTGACAACGAAGTACTTGAAGTCATCCTCCAGCTCAGGCGTCGGCTCGCGCTTTGGCATCTTGCAAAACGGTGAGTGGAAGGAAACACGCCGTTTCGACGCGTGGGCGTCTAGTTATAGCCTGAGAACGCGTCGCTGTCCCAACGCGTTCCGACGCGTTTGTGAATGTGTGGACGCGTTGTACGATCGGAAACTTCTTCTTTGTGCCCGAGACAAGTTGCGTATATGCAGGAGAGGTCGTGGTGGGCGGAAAGGAGGCTCATCCATAGCGCCAGTATTGTAGTGGAAGGCAGACTTGGATCATGATGGAAGTGATCCACGTCTGCTTATTTTGGTTATTGCGGTGCTTTTCACAGCATGTTTAGAAACACATAGATTGAGACGCATAGAACAAAAAAATACAAGGACATACAAAAAGTGAGCGACATACAAGGAGAGTAACATATGCACAAAAGATACTTTTTCGCATGATTATAAAATAAAATAAACCAAAATATTTCTGCGGTCACAAAAGCGTTAACCTCTTGTGCTTATCGAGACAATATATCGAATATCGCTTTGGAATTCCATGCCACGCAAGGTCCTGCCCAATCTTTCTTCGTCTGTATTCGACAAGCATCCAAAACCCAAATATGGTTATGAAGATACCAAGGGTGTGACGGGCATCTCTTTGTTGGTCGCTTGGCAGGAAGCTAGCAATGAATGCAGCCAAGGTCCAACACGCGTACACGACAGAGAGGACGCTGGCGAAGTAACAAATCAAGCGAACCCAATAATGTATTGTCGTACAGCGTAACCATTGTCGGAAGCGCCGACGTTTCAGACAATATTCATCTTCGTCCTCTGTCGATTAATAGTAAGGCATCAGTACAGGCGCATGTCCTGCCGTTCACGACATAAAGCACGAACCGACAATATTCAAGCACTTGTACTCGTCCACAAGTGTATGTAGCATGAACGGCGAAATTGTATCGCCAGCAGTCATACGGTAAGTCTCGTAGCGACCAGATCTAAGGAGCTAGAACCAGCAAATGTAAATGCTTTTTACAAAACGTAATTAAGCTTAACAAACCTCGACCTCTTCAATATTGAACTTCTTCCTGATTCGATCGACGCGAAGGCCGCCATCCTTTTCAAGTCGGACATAGGCAGGCACGGACCAACGAGCATCGAATACTATGAACTGGTCTCCATTTTTTCTGCCCGCCCTCGTCCACGGACTTGCATTGCGGAAACGGAGATAAACACCAACGTATCTACAAAAGAACTTCACAATAACGTTCTATAAAGCGAAGAGGATGGCTTACCCTTCTGGCCTTTTATCAGTAAACTTCCATTCGTAATTTTGGGACCGGGCCGACGCATAGTCATACGGAAGGGACTCCCAGATTTTAAAGACACGTAAATACTTCGTAAATTTTCTCCGAGAGGATTCGCGGATAAAGGCACGAATGTTTTCTTCGACGGGTTCAAGTTCCTCAAGCCACGCAACGAGAAAACGACATGTCACGAGCAGAGCATGGACAAGGAAGTTGCGCAGTCCTCCGACAGCCCCCTTCCATGCCTTTTCCAACCTAACACACGCACGAGATAGGCTTACACAATCTAGAGCAAACAAAACATTCTCGACGGCAACACCAAGTGAGAAATTAAATCCGTATGGCGCACCGCTGTTGCTGAGCCCGATACCGGCGATGACTACGAGTCCGACGGTAGAGCCGAGCCCGAGAGTAGAGAACGTGAGGGATCCACTGTCCATATTTGCAACAGTGAACCACGGAAGATGAGAGGGAATGGATGATCAGTGACTGAAGAAATAGGAATGAGCGACGAGCAAGTAGGTGTGGTCAAGTCAACTCCAGAGAGGAGAAGTTCCCTTTGTTGAATTTATCGCTTAACTGCATTTATACGTGGCCTGGTAAAATCAGTTTCATGGCCGGAAGTGCAGAAAAACAACAGCGCAGGGAAGCTTGGGCCTGTCGTTTCAGCGCGTCTTCCGCACGTTCTCAAGAGTCGCGGATCCCAAGGAATTTAAGATAAAGCTTAAATCAAAATTGAATACAATGCCTCGACGGATTCGTTTAAATGAAAGTAACCAAGGAAATTTGAGTTGGTGGTAGAGGAAAAGTCAACAGTTTCCCAATTCGTAAATAGGGTTCGACGCACTATTTGTCCTTATTTGCTCATGCTTGCCAGCGCAAAACATGGTCATTTTCACCTCAATCTAAGTAATCACCGGTACTTACATTGGAGGTCAAACATGCCCAGATGCATTAATGGCTAGTATTTTGTGGTAAAGATTTAAGTTTCTCTCGGTAATAGGTGCGCTAATAACCGTAACCACGAGGAGGTCCTTGTTCGTATTCACCACCATAGTAGCCTCGTGGAGGCGGAGGTTGACCATATCCCCCACCACCATAGCCTCCACCATATTCTTGCTGCTGAGGGTATCCTCCTCCATAGCCTCCTCCATATCCACCACCGTAGCCTCCACTCCCGTATCCACCACCACCATATCCACCTCCGCCGCCATACCTTTGCTCATACCACCCGTAACTCCCGCATCCCTGCATCCCGTATGGCACGCCTCCGTAGAAATTATACTCCTGCACTGGACCTTGCTGAGCAGTCGCATATTCCCATCCGGAATTATATTCTCCGTAACGCTGTTCTGCAAGAGCGTGTGCTTGGTGTTCTGCGAGCTTCTTTGCGCGGTGCCTGTCAAGCCAGTCGAGACCTTTCGTTTCAGCGAGTTTGTCGACTTCTGCGGCAGCAATTGCTGCAAGAATTTCCTGGGTGTTTGTAAAACACGTGATAAGCGGCAGGAGAATGGTGCAGTGACAGAGATTAGGGAAACACACTTTCATCTTTCCATGAGAGACAGGCTGGCCCGTTGCGCGGAGGTGAGATTCATAAGCATGCATTGCAGCAAATCCAGCCGCCGCGGCCAGCGCTATTCATCATTCCCACCCAGAATCAACCCCAACACAAATCATATGGGATCAGTAGAGCCATTGTCTAGCGCGGCAGGGTGACATAAATCGGTTGACATACCTTCATGTGTCAAGCTCGCTTCACGCCGAGGCTGTTCACGAAGGTACAAGTCCTCATAGTGCTCTTGCGCACGGGACTCGGAGAAGGGCGAGAATCCGGATCCACCAAACATTTCAAGTATGTTCTCCATGTTTCCGATTCTCTAATTGCAAAATACCAGACATTCAGGCTTCAATACACATATACGTACCTCTGATACTTGCCTTGAAGTAGACAAGAGTCCACCAATAGTCCTTGGAGACAAAAACAAGGAAGCAGACTGACAGCAGGCTCGCTTGAGTCTGTCTGATCTGGATGTCTTTATGTAAGCTGGATAACTATTTTTTAGTCTGTAACTATTTATATCTATTTACAGTGTATAGCGCGGATTTTTAATCCCGCCGGTTCCTTCGTGTCCCTATCATCAACATTTATGCAATTGGCGTAAAGATGTTTTGAACAGTATTAAATGAATGCTGCTGTACGAGGACTAGGAACCTAATCTCCGTTCTGCTCAAAAAGCACAAACAGCGCCAAAGTAGGCAGTGTACTACATTGCAGAGGTATATTCCGATTGTGATGCCTGTTACACTAAGTACATAGCAAAATCGCCTCGTGCATCAAGCATGCTTTAATTGCATCTTTGACGGCGCTGAGGAGGCGCTTAAGCTCTGCGTCTGAGACGCGGATGTGGAGTTGCTGTGAGGACAGCGACTGCAGCAGGTTCTGCATTGTCGTGTCAGCAATACCAAATACAACAGAGGGTAGATAGTAAGATACGCACATTCATGCTGCTGAATGAGTTGTTGATTTCAAATTTTAATAAGGCTGTTCAAGTGACGTATCAATCAGGCACAATATAAATACATATGATTTTCTCGGATTTCTGCTTGACTTTGCAGAGCATTCTCAGCAAAAATATTGTTTGGAGGCCCATTGGCTCTTTGTCGGCCTCATTCTGATTTAATGCTATTTTCTAATTGGGTAGTAAGCTACATACTGTTGCAGTCACTTGCAGTAGTCCGGACAGTTTGCCTTGGCGACTAGATTTAGAAGTGATTCGGGCTGTGTCGTGTCCCACGCATCACAGATACGAGATGAGATAGTGGATCATATGATGAACGTCTCACCTCAAACTCTGTCATGTCCTCCCCAGCAAATCTGCAGGCCCAAGTCGATCGATCAATGCTAGACGTTGTCAATCAAACGCTGGGCGATGATGACAATGGCCAGCAAACGAGTGTAGCACCAGTGGTTGATGCTCTAGCTAAATACAAAGATCGGCTACAGGAAAGGCTTTCAAGCCTCAAGGACCTCGACCTCACAGGTCAAATCACTCATGATGCAGAGGCCCGCTATCTTGGTGGTGGCAGCTATGGAGATATACGAACCGGAAAATATCAGGGTGCTGATGCTAGTACAAAGATAGTCGCTGTGAAGACTTTACACAGTACCTCCACGAGAATCCTGAAGGCATCAAGGTATTTCTTTCCTCACCATCTAGTCTGATTTCAAAGTAGTAACATCATTATACTTAAGCTATCCAGCTTTTTGAAAGAGAAATACGCGTGTGGTCAAAACTTAAACATACAAATATTCTTCCGCTACTTGGTTACATTGTAGACGATTCTGGTCTTCCTGCGCTGATATCTGAATTCATAGAGAATGGAACAGTTCTCAAGTACATTGAGGCAAATCCTGAGTTTGATATCATCCTTATGGTCTACACCTTCTAACTTCTGATATATGCATTGCTGATACGTTATAAAATCTAGACATTAGGGATAGCTGAGGGTATATCACATCTTCACAGCAGGAAAATTATCTACTCTGATATCAAGTCTGTAAGTATCTCTCGTTATCAAGAAAAGTCAGCTGCTTAGGGTAGTTATTTTGACAGGATAACGTGTTAGTATCATCAAGTGGAGATCCTCTTATTTGCAACTTTGGTTTATCCTGATTACTGTAATAGACAATCACGATTCAGAGGCGTTCCTTAAATCCGTCTCTAAAACTGACTTTCCAGATTATTACGAAAGTGCGTAACCTACCATTCCCATCCACTCGTGTTCTTGTGTTAATAATTAAATAATTTTGTCCGGACGATCGAACGATTGAAAGAATACGAAATAGTTATCAAAGAACCAAAGGACCTCCAAACAATGATCCGCAAAATCAAACAAAAATCCTACAAATCCAAAGTCGAATTCCAAGATGATTTCGAACTCATCTGGTCGAATTGCTTCGTCTATAATACGGATGATAACCACCCGCTGAGGATGTGTGCGAAGCGGTTACGAGAGAAGGCCATTAGGTTGTTGAAGAATGTTACGGATCGGAGGGATCGACTTGACCCGCCTATACCTACACCTACACACGTACCTGGACATGGAGCTATACATGCATCTGTACAACCGAATGGGATTATGGTTAATGGGAATGGACATGGACACGGGCATGGACATCATTCGCGTAAACACTCAGCTACACCCGGACCTTTACAGTCATCCAAAGTCCCTACCGTAATCGTCAAGAGATCTGGGGGTACAACCTCCCGACCTATGTCTATAGCTCCACCCTCCCTTCCACCTCCCCGACGATTATCGACGTTCGCAGACCAACCGGCCTTCGTACGAACTGCAATGGGGATGTCGAACTTTGCTTCGCTGGACCGTGAACTCTCCCTCAATGTTGACCTTGACCTCAATATCGAACCGGAGAACCAGAGCAATAATAACGTCGCAGGCCCATCCCGCCTTCCAACACCCGTCACCGAGAAACTCCGTCAAATAGTCGTCGCGGACAGTATCGACTCAGGCGACGACTATGACCTCGACTACGGGATGGAAATAATGAACGGAGAAGTAGGCGATAAACGTAAACTCGCCGTTAACGGGGACGTCCGACCTCGAAAACGTGCGCGCACACGGACTAGGTCTTCCGGTGGTACTACTGCCTCCTCTTCTTTCAATATTCACGGTGATGGTATGGGTGTGGGTGTGGATGGTGTGGATGGTATAGACCCTGTTGAGTTATGGTGGGAAGCGACAACTACGAGTCAGCTTATGGCGAACGCTTTGCCTTCCATGCCCCACCCCGTTTCCTCCACTTCTTCAACTACTTTAGACACAGCCGCACCCTCGACAACACAACCGCAACTACGAATACGAAAGAAAAAGAAGAAACGACGTCCCTCCCACCGCCACCTCTCCTCACAACCAGCACCACCGAAATCCCTCCTCGGGCTTATCAATAACAACATACGAAGCCTGCGGCGTGTACGACAGTTACATGATAAGTTCCTTGCTCTGAACGTTTTGGATGATGCGGGGAGTACGTTGGGTGGGTCTGGTGGGGGTCAGTTCTCGCAGTTTGGGGGTGGGGAGCCGATGGATTCGGGGTTTCGATCTGGACTTGGTAACAGGAACGGGAACGGGAATGGGAATGGGATGATGGACAACCCAGAGAAAGATGATGTGCTTGTGGATGACCGACCTTGGAGATTGAGGTTGAAGAGTTTGCAACGAGGGTCGAGTAGAGAATTTGGAAGGGTTGAAGGGGATAGAGGGAGGGGAGGGGAAGGAGGGGTGAGAGGGTTAGATGTAGGTGAAGAAGCTGCAGGGAGTTGTTGGAGGTGGGTGGGGAGGAAGGTGTTGGAGCATTCTGGGTTTCAAAGTGCGTTTCTCCTCTCTGCCCGTCTTTATTATTTACGAGTGCTGACTACGGAACCGAATTATTTTTTGTGTTTGTTATTTTTGGCCGGTTTTGATGGTTAATGATGTATGGTTTGGAATGATTGGTTGGGTGAGATGGCATAGGCACCTCGAAAGCCGCACTGGACGTGTTCACGGGCGTAGTGAGCGAGTATTTGTTTAATGTGGGGAGGACGTTACGGTATTTGTGTGATAAGTATTCGCAGCAGATGAGCGCAGAAGTACGTCTATCTTCTCTCTTCTCTCCTCCCTTTTACCTCTCTCGTCCCCTTTCCCTCTCCCTCTCCCCTTTCCGCTCTGCCCCCGTTTCTGCGTAACCCATGCCAACAACTTTAATCACGTTTTGTAGGAAATCATACTACATACGGTATTCGAAAGCGGGATCACGCACATCCGGGATTTAGAGCGGTACATCACGGATGATGTGGTGAGGTATGGAAGTCGGTTGTCGGATTTGGAGAAGAAGTTGGCGAATGCGTATAATGAGGTGGTGAGTCCGGCACTTGCTTCTTCCCCTCTTCCTTCTTTTCTTGTTTTCTTTTGGGTGTTTGGATGATTAACTGACCTTTTTTGTTGGATGATAGACTGTGGAGGCTGCGTTGGATGACGATGCGTTCTTTAATGAAGATGAGGATGAGGATAACGAGCTTGTAATGGGTAACTTCGCTGATGCGTTGGGTGTTGACTTCTTCGGTTTGGGCGAGCTGGGTATCGCGAGCGACCTTGGTCTGCAGAGCCTAACGATTCCCAAGAAGCTGCTTAGAGGGAAGAATAAACAGCGGAATGCTCAGAATGGGTACGTTACATCATCTTTCTTCCCCTCCTCAACTAAAAACTCATACATTTCCCTTGTGTAGTGCCAACCAAGCGAACCTCCCCCTCCCTACCCTCCTCCACCTTCCTTCGCCCCACTCACCCCGCACCACGTCGACAACCCATCAAAAGTCATCGGCCTCCTCCGACCTATTGACGTCCAACGCTTCAACGCCCACTCCATTCGCACGAACCACGGTGCACCCACACCATTCATCACCCCTCCCCAGCTCTGCCAAGTTAACTAGATCTCGAGCTAGCTCGAGAAATGGGGACAGAAGAGCCAGCTCCGAGGGTGCTGCCGCCCGTACGGAATACGGAAGTGGGAGTGGGTGTTGTGGTGTTACCGGATGACCAACCGCCTGTGGGGAGGACGAAGAGTGGGCCGTTGGGACAGGTTTTGAGGCCTGCTAGTGGGGTTGTGACGAAGAAGAAGGCTAAGAGTGGTAGAGGTGGTAGAGGTGGGGGAGGAGGAGGGATGCGTGTACATGGGCCTGCGGGACCTGGTGCTGGGATACCGCCGCCGCCTTCGATAAGTCAGAATCCGAGTGGGACTAGGAGTGGGAGTCCGAGGAAGGTTGGGTCGTAGGTGCTGTTGTCCAGTGTTTCTGACACATGATTGTATCCTATCTAATTTCTTCTCGTGGTTTTATCGTTTTTATAATGCATTGAGGAATTCGGATTTCTTTATTTTGCTCTGTTTTTATTTCGTTGTTTGTTTGAGGATTGGGGATGTACGTGTAATTAATTCTATGCATAATTATACGCTTTCTTTTTTGTTGTGTTACAATGATACAATTTTGTCCTCTCTCTTTTTTAAATCTTTTATGATTGATCTAGCTTTCTTTGGTGCTTTGGATCATACACATTTCTTTTTCTCCTGTTTTTTTTCACTCAATTTTCGTTTTCCGGATTTGTTTCTTTTTCTCTTTGTGCTGTTGTGCTTTACTGTCGAGTTATTCTTTATTCACTCGTCTTTACCCTTGTAATGATGTCCTTTTGAGCCTTACGTCATTCTATTGCCTTTCTCTTCTCTGAGTATGTAGATAGCTGTTGATACGTGTTCCTACACAAGCTGTGTCAGATCAGTCAACAAACAAATGCTTTGTTAAATCTAGAAAGCAATACAATACAAACAGCTCTCATCACTCATTAACTCAACAACGGTTGATAGCTTTCATACTATCTGACGTCAGACAAGTTTCAGAGAGAGTAAGGGTCAATAATCAATGTTATATGACACGTTTCAATTCAAAGAATATATTCAGAGTTTTATTACAACTCGTTTGTATTACACGGTCAGGATCTCTTGCCATTCTAATATTGTAGACTAAGCATAACTTTCGGGGTTGAATGATGTTGCACATCAGGAAAAAGTCCATTTAAATATAATGAATTACAGTCCATTTAAAGAAATATTAGCATTTTATATACATTGTAATTCATATGTAAGGGTTAGAACACAACTATAAGGATAAAATAAGGTATATTAATGTATATAAAGACTCTAAGAGTGTTATAAATCATTACAATTCATTGAATACATTATGATAACCTTACATTATAAGCTAAGGTATTATACTTAGATTATAACTTTGAAGACAGACTAAAATTCACCTTGTTAAAGATTTTATATTGTTTGTATAAAGTATTCAGATACTTGTAAAAACTATATCAATGTGTTAAAAGTAATATAGACATGTCAGATTACTATCAACTGTATCATAAAGTAAAATAGTGCTTTCCTTTTGCATCTAAATATAATATTGGTTTTGCTTTACAGCTTTGCTACTATCACGAACATTGATTACATAATCAACGCTGAAGATCGAGAGCATATAATGACACTCTTACAGCTGTCACTCTTTCTCTCTGACCTCCACCATCTCTCTAAGTCTAACCCTCTGCCCTGACACTATGTTGTTACTTTTGTTCTCTCCAGCCCAGTCCTCTGCTTGTAAGCATCCTCCAGCAGGTACTCTGAGTGTAACAACACAGACAATAAACATTGCCACAACTTGTCTCTCTGATCTACTGTTGTAGTGCCTGTACAGAGCCCCAGATTGTATGTTGTGCCACTAAGCTGACTATACTGTCCTTTAATGTAAAGTAGTAAGCATCCAGTCCACTTTATAAAAGACTGTACAATAGTTGCTCATCCCTTCTCTCCCAACTTTTTGTCTCCCTTCCATTCCTTCTGCTCCTTGTCCTACTACTTACATTGACTCCCCTTCATTGTCCTCCTTTTTTTACATTTGTCTCCCTTTTTGAATTCACATTCATACATTCATATTGTTGACCAATACTGAACAACTTCTTTAATAACTCTATACATTTGTGTACTTCTTCCTACTCTGTAGTGTAAGTAAGAATTGATGAGCACATACAAGCATACTTGTAACAATGTTCATGTACAACCACTCCTATTGTACTACCCTCTCCCTAACACTGTATGTGTTCTACTCCTTTGTACATTCCATGTTTGACATTACTCTTAACAGGTTTGCCCTACACACATTTACATTCCTTAGTACTGTCTATAACACTATTTTGAATAAAGTAAGTAGTAGCTATTACTTACCCCTCCTAAGCCAAGTCTGTTTACATTACCCACTTCACCCTCTCCCTTTAAGCTAGAATGTTCTAGAGATACACCTTTGCAACTATATGTAACAACTAAGTTCTCTGCTCTGACTATGTCTTACAATTGAAAGTGTATATAATGTGTACATACAGGCACAGCTTTGCTTACTACTCAAATCAGCTTGTTTAACACTCTGGATCCCAACCTTAGTGTACTACTCACACTTGCTACACACTGTCATAGTGTATCTACCTTTTCTCTCTTATTATTACTTACTAATCACTCTAAACTTGTCTTACAGGTACAGTCTCAGACTTTACAACCTACTCAACCTTAATTCACACACACACACACTATTCAACTTGTAGGGACCAAGTGATGACCAAAGTGTAGTGTTGAAGACTATATTAAACAGTCTAAGAACACATTCTTCCTCTTCTGTTACAGATACTGTTAGGAAAAGAATGAGGCAGAGGCAGCTCATTATACACTATAAGTACTGTAAGTGTCTCTTCATTAGTATCTACTATCAATTCTGATGACTATAGCAAATTTGACTAGCTCTCTACTAATAGTTTACTATATAGCTACCTGTTTGAATATCTGTACACAAGGTGCAGTAGTGTGTACAAAGTAGAGATAGTAGACTTTGGTGATTTTGAGATAGGTAATACAGAGTGCTTACAAGGACAGGTTCAACTGTAAACACAGTCATAACTGTTGAGCCTCTCAATACTCTTACTTTCTAGTAGTCTGTCTGGATCTAGTCAAGGGATGAGTCTGACAATTAACACCTATAATGTACTTGTTTACTACTCAAGTCTGGTCTAATCCTAACCTCTACCTAACAATTACCTTACTCACTCTCTGTACAAATTTTAATACAGACTATACTATGTATGTGTTTTGGTTTATTTTCCTTAATTATTGTAGATAATAATGTATTATACAAATATTTTAATATAATTGATTTTTGTTATTTTAATAATGAATGAATGTAAGGGGAAATTATTATTATTAAGAAATAATAACTATGTATAGTCTCTGTAAAACATTACAAACATGTATTACTCTTTCAAAACTTGGTAATCCTTACAATACATTTCAAAAAAGGGAGGTCCAATATTATGCATTTTATATGTTTAAAAGGGGTATTACCCTTATGTACTTTTATTACATTAATAAACCTTACAGTATTTTATACAAAGTTATACTACTTTATTAGAAATTGAGGTCTGATAATATGTAAATTACTTTTTTTACTTTTTTCACTTTTTTCACACTATTATAATGTAATATAACCTTTTAGACTTTTTCCTGATATAAGTACTATCAATCTACAACATGAGCTTCAACCTTTATTAAGATCTTGAAAAAAAAAAAAAAAACTTCTGTTATACATGAAATGCCTTTACTAACACATTAAGAACATGTTTGTTGTATGTTCTGTTACTCACACTAAGTAGAAAACACATGTATAATCTTGTAAAGAGATAAGAGTATAATGTAACAATTACCTTACAACAAGCCTTACTATAGGCAACACATGCTGGATCTAGAACTAGTACTCTACCAGTTAGTATAAGAGTCTTAGGAAGTAGAGGTAGCCAATTATTCATGCCTCAATTTGAGCAAAATTTGTTTTATTATAAACAGTTAGTCTGTAATTAATATTGTCTAAGTTCTTCTAGCTTACTATTTTTTAACCAACTACCCAAATGTAATATTTTCCTAGATGGATTTCTCAAAGTATTAATATTAGAAGGTAATACTTTAATTGAACCAACATTTGCTAACTGTACATTAGTCCAAAATTCTAGGGTTAATAATCAGAATCCTTTAAATAGCAAGTTTGTCTACAATTTAGTAAGTTATACCTGTTGTAGAAACTTTAGTACTAGCTTTATTAGGACAGACATGTAAGGTCATTTCTAGCCCTTTATGTGAGCTTAAAGTACAAGCCTTCTGCTCATTTGTTCTATATTTGTGTAAACACTAGTATTTCTAGTATACAAATAGAATAATCAATATTAAACCCATTTGTCTAATTTGAAATAATAGTTACTTACTCTATATTTCCAGGACTAAGAGACACTGTTTGGGACACTCTTAAGTCTTTAGCAATCTGAGCTGCTAAGAGTTGTTAGCTTAAATCCTTCTACTAACATACCTTACTATACTCTCACATATCTTCTACAGATAATTTTGGCTTCTTAACTATGTCTGTAATGATTCAGGTTTCTTAGGAAGGGTAAGGTACACAAAAGTTAAACTCAACAAGTAGTGTGACATACATGATCAAACTCTAACTTCCTTTCCTGGCTTACAGACTAGTAACAAAACTCATCCTACTACAAAGCAAAAATTAATAATGTAAGACCACAGAAATGTAGCAGATACAATTCTCTACATTTCTGTGGAACAGATTTTCAAAATTACAAAAAATGGAAAAGTTATAACAATCTTAACTTTTTCAATACTAAACAGCTTATTTTCTATTTTGCTTTCATTTGGTGAAGTAAAAGAAAAAATTGAATTTTTCTTGAGTAGATTTTAGCTGCTGACAAATAATATAGCATGACTAATTATACTAAATATAGTATATTACAAATAAAATTACTAATCATTTATTTATAATACAAATAGGATGTGTTAGTGCTCAAAGCCTACTACTGAAATTTAGCTTCAGAACTTGAATAGAGCATTTTATAAGGCTCAAATCCTATAGATATATGTAATCTCTGTCACTTCTGAGCCTTTGTCCACAAGGGGCCTCTAGTGATGTTGGTGAAGCTCACGATTTTGGCCGCAGGGTCCTTCCATATCGGGTAAGCGAAGGTTGTGACTGTGACGTGACATGGCTTGTCGAATTTAACTTTTGTGTACCTTACCTTGGGTTATTGTAAACGTGACCTGTATTTTGTACAGTCCGTTACTGTAACAGAAAGTGTGTCAGTTAGAACACAGGTTCACGCGCCGCGCCACAGACGAGACCAAGCCGCTGAGCTGAGATGAACGATACACACAATTATGACAGTGTGCTGAGTGTGGAGGTCCTAGAGTACGCCTTCAAGAGAATCATAAAATGGGTCTGAGAGCTTCGCGTCGTGTCCCTATTTGCAGTTGAATGGGAGTATGAAATAATGTGGTATGTATTCTTGTTAATGTGGTCACGCACCCAGTCATCCTTGACAGCGCTGAGAAGGCAGTTAGAATGGGTCTGAGCAGCTCCGAAATTCGAATACTTATTCGATAAAGACTTCACGTGACTTGCCGATCGTGCACAATTTAAATACTTTTCAGTTTTCAGTTTCTGCTTGACTTTGCAGAGCAGAGAGCATTTTCAGCATTGTCTGAGGTCCATTGGCTCTTTGATGAATTTCTGTTATTTTCTAAATGGGTAGTAAGCTATGCACTCTTGCAGCAGTCTGGCCCTGTCCGGCCCGCCGCCAGGTAGTCTGTATTTGAGGACTGGTTTAAGGAGTTCTTCGGCCCGACGGCGCCCAACCAGGAGTTAAGAAGGCGAGCAATGCAATGAACACCTCGCCTCAAACACTGTCATGCCCTCCCCAGCTGATCTGATGGCTCAGATTGTACGATCGATCTTTGGTGCAGCTAGGCAAATACTACACAATAATGACAACAGCCAGCAAATAAGCGTAGCACTAGCGATGGATGCTCTAACTAAATACAAAGATCGACTCCAGAAAAGGCTTTCGAGTCTCAAGGACCTCAACCTCACGGGTCAAATCACTCATGATGCAGAGGCCCGCTACCTTGGCGGTGGGGCCTATGGAGATATACGAATTGGAAAATATTGTGGTGCTGATGCTAGTACAAAGATAGTTGCTGTGAAGACTTTACGCATGTATCTTCATGAAGATCCCGAAGGTATCAAGGTATTTCTCTCCTCAACATCTAGCCTGATTTCAAAGTAGTAACATCATAATGCTGATACTATCCAGCTTTTTGAAAGAGAAATACGCGTATGGTCGAAGCTTGAACATGCAAATATCCTTCCGCTACTCGGTTACATTGTAGACAGTTCCGGTCTTCCTGCATTGATATCAGAATTTGTAGAGAACGGAACAGTTCTCAAGTACATTAAGGCAAATCCTGAGCTTGATATTGTCCATATGGTCGGCACCCTCTAGGTTCCAATATATACATCGCTGATACACTCTAAAATCTAGACGCGAGGGATAGCTGAGGGTATATCATACCTTCACAACCGAATCGTTATCCACTCTGATATCAAATCAGTAAGTATCCCTTACTATCAAGTAAAATCAGCTGCTTAGGGCAGTTATCTTGACAGGATAACGTATTGGTATCCCCGGGTGGAGATCCTCTCATTTGCGACTTTGGTTTATCCCGATTAATAGTCGCAACCCATACAATGAACGCAGTAACACAGAGCGGCACGCAGAGAGGTAGCACTCGATGTATGTCTCCAGAGATCATTGAGCCACCAGATGGACATGTGACGTATTCCGAGCAGTCGGACATTTGGGCATTTGGGATGACTATTTACATGAGTTCTGGTGAACTTGCTTATTTTGATGTCAGAAGCTCAGCACAACTATCATTATCAGGAAATTTTAACACGAAGGAAACCATTTTACAGACTTGGAACCGAGTTGCAGGTCATGGTTGTAATAACCAAGGATATCCTTCCTGAGAAACCTGAATTGTTGCAGACATGGTCTAGCAGCCAAAAATTCCTGTAGAAGATATGTGAGGCATGCTGGCAGAAGGATCCGAGTGTACAGCATTTAGCAGTACAACTTGCTAAAGAATTAAGAGTTTTCAAGGAAGCCTCTATTGTTACTAGTAAAACAGAATCAGTAATCTGTTAGGAATTGTAAAATACAGTAACTAAGTTTGGAAAAGCTTAACTCAAGACTTGGGACTAAGTAGTTTATATACAAAACCCTATTAGTCACAAGTCTAGAGATTAGCTAAATCAACTAGACTACCTTTGTTGTCCTACTTAGTAAGAACTCTAGCTCAGCATTATTAACCTCTAATCATTACTAATAGGTAATCAATCTATTAGTAGAGAGAGGGGACAGGAAGGAGTAAGTACTAAGTTGGTTAGGAAAAGGTAACAAAACCTGAGAACAAGGTCTTTATCTCTCTAAGGTTAAACACATACTCTAGTATAGTATTACTTAATAACCTTAACTAAAGACAAGTCATTTAGAATGCTTGTATAGAGAGAGGATCTGGAAAGAGTATAATGTTTAGAGTAAGAAGTATAAAGGAAAAGACTAGGAGAAAACCTGAAGAAATAAAAGGAAAATATTATACTTACTTAGGGAGAAACTATATAGTTAGTTAGAAACACTTTATACAAAGATAAAGGACTATTAAAGTTAGGAAAGAGTTAGAGCTAATACTCTAAAGCTTTATACTTGAGGAGGACTAGTACTAGTGAAGGAAAGGGAACTGAGAGCTCTAAGGAGAGACTATAGGAAAGTAGTCTCCTTTATACACTTTACTCATATAGATAGGAAAGTAATAAAGTCATAAACATGAAAACTATATAAGAACAATATGAGGAATACATGAGACAATCTAGAACTTTAGTTGTAAGTTCTATGATTAAATACAGAAACATAAAGATAAGGCTAGAAGTTAATAAGGATAATTGTCTCCTAAACTAAGTCTATTAAAGAAGACTTAGGGAAAGATTTAGAACATTAGTTGTTAGTTCTAGAGTGTACACAAGACAGTCTAGAACTTTGGTTGTAAGTTTTAGGGGTAGTACAGAAGTACAGCCTTTTATATTACAAGAGTCATAAGGAGTCATTAGAAGTCATAATACTCTACCTTATAAAAAAGTATATTACAAACTAGTGTACAGGAAGTATAAGTTGAGTCAGACAGAGTTATAGAAACAATAGAGAGCTCTACTTTATAGGAAAAGTATTACACAGCTTACACAGTATAACTAGTTAGGAGGACTTATAAGGAGTCATTAGAAGTATGAGAGAAAGTATAGAAAACATAACAATATAGTAAAGGAGTCATTAGAAGATTAATCTAGAATATAAGAAGACACAAACTAGTATAGTATATAGTCTAAAGGATTAGCTAGCTCTACTTTATAGAAACAATAGTAAAGAGAGTTACTAAAGTTACTAGAGTAACATTACTCTAGCAAAAAGTATATAAGGAGACTAGTTTGGCCCTCAAAAGATAGTTTTATTAACTTAAGTTACTTAGTACTTAGAAGTACTCTACTACTAACCTACTAGGCTATACTTGTAGCTTGACTAAAGTAGGACTCCTCTACCCTCTCACTCTACAAGTCTACAAGTCTTACTCTCTATACTCTATTCTGTTACTATTCCTAAGGATTAGGACTAGTAAAGTGAGTATATCTTAC
>NW_006760386.1:5899922-5903426 GCF_000271605.1 Fomitiporia mediterranea MF3/22
GTGTTTATTAGGATCTGACTATTTAAACAAAGTAAAACCTTTGTTTAATTATCAAACAGGAGAAGTCAGAAGTAGTACAGGAAAGATTAAACTACTAGGTAAAAGTTGGGAAAAGAAAAGGAACCAAAACAGAGAGAAAAATGTAAAAGAATACTCTCAAATTAGAAGTATGAAGAAAACTAAGACAAAGAAGTTTTCCTACAAACTACTTATACTATCAGATTCAGAGTCAGATAGTAGTAGATTAGAAAGTCTTTAGTTTTCAGAAAAAGAAAGATATGGTAAAGCTTTTATAACTCCTATTCCAGAATTTATAATACTTGTAATACTTATTAAAAGTTTAACAACACAGGATTTGTAACAGAGCCCTTCAAGAAGTATACTAGGTATACAACCAGAACCTAGTATAAGATTATATTCATCAGATAAAGATATAGATACAGATGAAGAAATAACTACTTTACTAGACAAAGTAACTATTTCTGAGGAACAGGTAATGTTACCTAAAATACTTTAATATTAGGAACCTTTGCTTTCTAGACATGAAGCTAGAATGGTTACCTTTAGAGTAGACAAGAAATTTGTAGACCTAGATATAATACACAAGACAAGACTAAGAGAAGAGTAAATACAAAAGGTAAAAGAGAAAATGCAAAACATTATATTATATAATGAATATGTTAAAAGGAAAAGAGGAGAAAGTATAAGAAGTACACCTCTACCTATAAAGAAAAGAAGGTCAGAAACTCTAGAACTGTCTGTAAAGAGGATGAATCTAGTATCCTATCAGTTAACAGAAACTAACAAGTAAGAGGAGTTAGGAGTACTCTAACAGAAATTATCTTATCAAACTAGTGAAGAATAGAAGCTTAGAAAACAGTTAAACAAAGTCTCTAGTATAGTACAGAAAGCTTCACAAGAAAAGGCAAAAGTACTAAACAGATTAGGAATAAGCTCAGAAAGAGATAAAAAGGAATTAGTGCTAAAGGAATTATAGGATTACTTAGACAGGTTTGATAAAGATAAAGTAGATAGATTACCAAAGCATTCCAGATGGGATATGAATATCAAATTAAAGGAAGAAGTAGAATTACCTAAAATGTGTCCAGTATATCCTCTAACTCCTATAGAACAAGAAGCAGTAGAGGAATTTATACAAGAAAACCTAAAGAAAGGATACATTAGAGAGTGTAACAATTGTACTACCTGTACATTTGTGCAACATGTGTTGTAGGTGCTTGTGGGTGTTTTTCTTTTTGTTCACTAGACTACCCTGTATCCTACTACATGTGTATACACATATATAAAGGGTTTTCGAGCTAAGGGTTAGGGGATTCTTTCTCCTTCTTAGCACTCAATTACTAGGTTATCCTAGTCAGTAGTTGAGTGTGCTAGTAAAGAGAGAATCTTTGCATAAGGCTAGTATACCTATCCTTACACATTTTTGACTGAACCCACCTTTCCATAAACCTGCTAGGCTTTGACAACCAGAACTGAGGGCTTAATCACCCTAATACATTCCTCACATTGTCTAGTACTCCTTTGAATTCAAAGAAATCAGTGAGTAGTTCACAAATCTAAATTAGAGACACATATACTCTCACTATAGCTACTAAGATACTCAGAATGCTTGAGGGACACAAACAGATTGTTCCCCTCAATGTAGAGAGACCTCCTTGTTAATATTGTAAGAGGCAAGCATCATTCAGAAGTGCTGAAGAGTAGCTTTCCCCAAATGTAGAGAGATTCAAAACAGTGTGCACTACAGATTTCGAATTAACAGAGTATGCAGACAATGGACAACAAGATTATCTGTTGAGTACTGAACACAATGTGGCCACCAAGCCTTAGCAGACAATCCTAGAAGGGCCCCCAAGTCTGGAAGTTGCTATTAACATACTAGAGAATAAGTCCTTGTCTGTTGTAGGCTGGAGACAATCTGATGACCCTTTGCCAGGTGATAAGTCCTTGTCTACACTAGGCTGGAGGCACCCTGATAAACTATTACATACAAGTAATGTAGAACAAAGGCATGTACCTGTACTAGTACATATTGTTAGACCAATGTGTACTGTAGAGCAGACACTAGCAAGTGCTTACCTTACTAGGCTCACAGAAGTAGATAATAGTGGTACAGAGAGTATAAACACTCAGGAAACTGGCATCAAGGATTCTGTCAGTAAGAACAAGAGTATCAGTAAAGGAACAATGCTTTCCTTACAGTAGGAAACGTTCCAGAAGGCCAGAAAGACATTCAGAAACGTTCCTAGGCCAGAGACACTGAAAGCCATGAGTAGGCTAGCCAGTCCATTCAATCAAGGAATTGAACAAGAGAACTCATAAGTACAATGGTATGCATTAGGAACATGAAGGAAACATCAATTTGGACACAATTGACCTATCTAAACTAACTGGAGACGAGTTAGCTAAATGGATGTATCAGAAAGTATGTTGTCAACACTCAGAAGCTACTAAGGGAATGCCCAAACGATTGGAAGATACTCTACTGTTTGAAAGTACACATCCTTGGAAGAAAGATCTAGGTAAACCTGTACCTAGCAATAAGAAAAGTGTAAGAGTGAATAAAGGAAAAGCTCCAGACATTTGTAATTATGGTCAGGTAGAACTAGACAGTTCCAGTGAAGCAGATTCCAATGTACAAAGAATGTATTTTCAGGAGATAGAGCACAGACAAAATGTAGAATCAGGACAATGGAATTTCAGAAACAAAGACTATAGTAAGGCTCCCAGAACTCCTCAGGAATTACTGGTTTGTTTCAAGCAAGAAATGTATTGCCCCAAGATAGAAAATCAAGGCAAGGACACATACTACAGATACAACACCCTAGCAGGGCAAGGAGACACATTGCAGAATAAAATACCTGCATATATACACTATTATACTAATGTTTAAGGATTAATACATACACCCAGTGCAAAACACAATATTAAAATGAACAGACCAAACCCAGATGTGAAACTTACAGTTCCAGATGCCTCTGATGACAGTGAAGACGAATCAGAAACTGCAAAAGGTAAAGAGAGTGAGGAAAAGAATTTCTACTACAGTTCTGTACCCTCTATCAAGCACAGTACAGATAGGAATAGTAAAGGCCACAGAAAAAGAACCACACAAGATACTGCTGAGCCACAAAGCTTGAATACACTGCAGACAAATAGATTCACATCAGTGAGACCCTCAGACAACCTCACAAGAAAGAGTTATGTGAATTGTACAATACAGAGAGCAGAAATCATAAAAAGGCAGGATCCTGACCTGGATCCAGGCAATAGCTCTTCAGATTCTTTGGATTCGAGTAGATACTCAAGTTCTGATGATGGCAATGATAGCAATACATTATTTGAACCTACAGACATTGATTCAAGTGACTCTGAAAGTACTAAGAAGTGTAAAAAGCTTGCTAAGAGGAAATGGAACAAGGAACTTCTAAAATTGAAGATACAGATGCAGAGTGCAAAACCTATCATTCCTACAGTTTATTC
>NW_006760386.1:5907759-5914262 GCF_000271605.1 Fomitiporia mediterranea MF3/22
TAGACAACCCTCTTCCTTTGAATTAAACAATCTAGTGTATGTTTCTACAAAGAACATGAATCTACTGAGACAGTAAGTGAGGAAACTAGTACTAAAGTACATAGGACCTTACAAAATAATCTGGAACACAGGAAACAAGGCATTTGAACTAGATCTACCTAGGGAAATGAGGAATTGTAACATACACCCTGTATTTCATTCATTACTACTTAGGATACATGTTTCAAACAATGATAGATTATTCCCTAGAAGGGAAGTAGGACAAGTTACTGGATTAAATGATGAGAACAAGGAATGGACAGTAGATTCAATTGAAACTCACACAGGACAAGGGACTACTGTTTTGTTCAAAGTACTATGGAAGTGTCAGTGACAGTGTAGAGGGGACCCAAAGGCTCAGCAAGGGGACCCAGGCTACAACTATCCTACACAACAGAAATACAGAATGCAAGCACTGGAATGTAGTCAGAACTTGCAGAACGGATGGAGAGAGAGAGTGAGACAAGAGTAGAGTATATAGAGTGAACCTAAGAGTACAGGACTACCTGGAGTAGACGAGATCAAGACTACAGGACCAGTCTGATCTTGTACACCTATATATACTAAACTACACAAGAGCACTCAGGGAGTATGAGCCACTAAGAATGATACACTACAAAGAATGAAAGAAAGGAATGTCAAAGATAGAGGTACAAAGAATGAAGGGATGGACAAAGGGTAAGAGACTATAGAATGATACAAAGAATGAAGGGGTGGTCAAAGGAATGGAATGACAAAGTAAGGAAGGGTAGTAGTAAGAGTCAGCACACATATAGTCTATAGACAGCACCCCTGAGGGACAGAAGTCCTGAGTTCCAGTACAGAAGGGTGTAGAACCCTTAGAACTGAAGGTATGAGAGCAGAGAACTGTAACATTACTCCCCCTCTAAAACCAATTGTCCTGATTGGTGAGCATTAGGCTCAGTCAGCAGCTCAGGCATAGGTCAGAACAGTAGGGTTTGGAAATCTGTGAGGCAGAGTTGATACAAAGCACCCAGATAAAGTTGATAGAAGTCTTAGATTACCTTAGTAGTATGAGTAAGATTCTCAGCAGGTTCCTAAGTGTGTTCTTCAACTGGGTATCCCTTCTAGTAGATAAGGAACTTGAGTTTTCTGTGCACTAGCTTAGCATCCACTACATACTCTACTTTGTATTCTGGTTTGGAACCAATAAGTTCTGGTGGAGACAGTAGGGGTCTTTGTTGTGAAGGAAAACCTGGATTATAGTATTGAGACAGTAGAACCTTGTTAAACACTGGGTGTATACACTTCCATGTTGCTAGAAGTTGGAGTTTGTAGGCAGAGGTACTGACCTTCTTTTCAATAACAAAGGGTTCAAAGCACTTGTTGTCCAACTTCTTCATTAGGCAATCTGTGGTTAGGTTAGTGGCTTCTAGCATAACTTTGTCACCAGGCTGGTAGTCCTTGGCTGCAGACCTCTTCCAATCATAGTTCTGCTTCATGACCTGTACTGCCTTTTCTAAAAGAGCTCATGTGTCCTCCCTGGTTCTGTGCATCCATTCTGTAAAGTCTGTTACAAATTCAGAACTACTGTTCTAGTTTGGAACTGTCCCCTAGTACAGATGTCTCTCATGATTGAGGAAGAATGGGGACTGTCCTGTTGTAGAGTGTTGCTAGTTATTGTGTACAAATTCTGCCAGAGCTAACCATTCAGACTAATCTAATTACTAATGATTGATGAACATCTAGAGGTAGAGCTTGATCTCCTGATTGACTTGCTCAGTTTGACTGTCAGTCTGTAGGTGATAGACAGTAGAAGGGTTCCCTTGAATTCTGAGAAGCACATACAAGTCCTGTATGAATTTTGACTCAAATTACAGTCTGCAATCATGAATGAGCTTCTGAGGGAGTCTATGCAACCAGAAGACATGATCCTAATAAATACACACTATACCTTCAGAAGTGAGTTCTGTTCAGGTTGGAACTGTATGGACTTGCTTAGAGAATCAGTCAACAATCATACAGATAGTATTGTAACCCTGAGACTCAGGTAGCTTACTAATCAGGTCTACTAAGACTTCTTCCCAAGGGTGATCCAGAATCCAATACAGATGTAGGAGAGCCTGAACCCTTGTCTGGTAGGCCTTAGTCTGTTAGTATGTATTACAACCAGTCACATACTTTAGGATTTCCTTCTACATTCTGGGCTACTAGTAGTTCTGAGTAATGAGTTCCTGTGTTTTGTGTCAGCCTGGATGTCCTATAGTCAGATTATTGTGATGAGCTCAGACAATGTCCTCCTGCAGCTTCCAATCCTTCAGAATGTACAGTCAGCCTTTCTAGTAAACCTGTCCATCCTTATCCTCCTCCTAATCCCTTACCTGCTTCTCTAGCTGCTTCACTACAACCTGGTCCTGTGTGTGTCTCAGAGCTTACTGTATATGGGTGACAAAGTTGACATCCTTAGATTTGAGTCAGATCTCTCAGATTGTCTCAGACACAAAACAGGAATTGTCTAGGAGAACAAGATTTTTGTTATCATTCTCCCCCCTTTCATGACCTGCTTGTCTTGAGAGTAAATCAGCTTTCATCATTTGTGTTCCAGGTTTGTGGGTCAGTACAAAGTCAAAGTCCTACAGTTCTAACATCCAGCAGGCTTAGTAGTAGTTGAGCTTCTGGGGTGCCTGGAAGTACTAGAGATTAAGGTGATCACTCTAAATCTTAAACTTCTGTACAGTACTAAGGAGATATTAATACTACTCTTCCAGGGAACAGACAATTGTAAGGAGTTCCTTGTCATAGATAGGGTAGTTCTGTTCTGTTGTAGAGAGGGATTCTGATCAGAACACTATTGGACACTACTTTCTGTCAATGAACTGGGACAGTACTGCTCTATTCACAAAGTCAGAAGAGTTGGCTTTAACTCAGAACTTGTCCACAACTGTTGGAACTGTTAATACAGGCTTGCTAGTGATAGCCTGCTTCAGGGACTCAAACACAGACTGCTACTGATCCTCCCATTACTAAGGAACATCTTTGCCAGTAAGATTGTGAAGGGGCTGGGTAATAGTACTGAAGCCTCAAATGAAGCATTGGTAGTAGTTTACAAACCCAAGGAATGCTTGGACCTGTTTCAGGTTCTAAGGTTGTAGCTAGTTCCAAACTGTAGTTACCTTTGCCAGATCCATGCAGACCTCTCCTCTACCAATCACAAAGCCTAGATAATCTACTGACTCCTGTGTAAAAGAGTACTTTGCTTCTTAGAGGAACAGTTTATTATCTTAGAGCTATTGTAGAACTGCTCAAATCAGTCAGTAATAGTGCTTAACTGTCTGGGTGAAGATCAGAATGTCATCCAGATACACACTAATGTGCCCCAAGTCAATCAGATCTGTAAGGATGTGATTCATGAATGACTAGAATGTTGTAGGCAAGTTGGTTAGTCTGAAGAACATTACAGTCAGTTTGTACAATCTGCAATTGGTTCAGAACACAGCCTTCCACTCATCTCTGTCTTGGATCTGAATATTATTGTATCCTTATCAAATGTCTAACTTAGTGAAAACCCTGAATGTATGTGTCTTATTAATGAGCTCCTGAATCAGGGGGAGCAGGTACTTGTTTTTGACAGTACCCTCATTAAGACAATAATAATCCTGGACTGAGTAGAGCTTCCTATCTTTCTTTTTGACAAAGAAGAAAGGGGAGGCCATAGAGGACTTTGAGGGTTGGATCTAGCTATTCTGAAGATTTTCCTAAAGGAACTTGTTAAGCACCTCCTGCTTGTCTCTGTTGAGCAGGTAGACCTTGCAATCCTTAGGTTGGAAACTCTTGGTCAATTCAATTGTATAGTCCTAGGGACAGTGTTCAGGAAGCTGGTTGAATTCCTCTTCACTAAAGACTTTAGGGAACTCTCAGACAAAATCTGGCAGGCTGGGTCTGTGTACATTCTAGAGTAGAGTTGTTCTGAGTAGGTTCTAGACTGGTTCTGTCTCAGATATCCTTCAGATCAACTCTATTCTGCCTTGACTAGAATATGTATCCACATATCTATCCTAGTCAAAGAAGAACAACTGGTCACCTTCATCAGAACTGTCAGTAACATTAGAAGTGTCTGTATCTACTCAGAATAATAGTGTAAGGTAGCTACAAGACTTGGGACACTGATTGAACACAAGTGTCTACTCTAACTAGTCAATAGTAGGGTTGTGAGCCTTAAGCCATTTGAATCCAATGAAGACGTCTGTCTTTCCAAGGTTAGTGACTCTAAACTCAATGCTTTCCTCATGATCCTGAATGGTTATCTGTAGTTGGACAAACTTGGTGATCCAACCATTCTGGTTCAGGGTTCTGTCTGTATTGTATACTAGGATCAGAAGTAGAACATGTTGAGTAGGGAGGTAGTGTTCCTACACAAAGGCCTTATTAATGTATAAACCAGTGTATCTACTGTCTACCAGAGCTGTTGTTCAGATCTGGCAGGATCCTGAGAAGGGAGCCAAAAGGATAGGGACCTAGAGCTAGTACCTAGAATGTCCTTGGATGAACTGCTGCTTGTTCTGAAGGGAATGTACAGCTTGTACAGCCTTGTTGTCTAAGAGGGTAAGTATATACACTAACATTTCCTCATTAACCTCTCTCTTTCAACAAGGATAGACTCATGTCCTTAGCTGTGAACTCAGCTGAGGCCATCCCTACTTGATACTACAGACAAACTACTGAGTGGTGAACAGGGCTGGGTAATGTTCCAAACGTTCTGAGATCTTAGAATACAGAAGTAGTAGGTCAGATTGTGCAGATTTAGACTCAGATGAAGTGTGAAGAGAAGAATCAAAAGAATCAGAAGAAATAGGAGAACTATCTACTTTTGTTTTCAACTTTTTTCTTTCTAATAAATAATTTTGTTGATTTATTTTTTCTACTTTTTCTACTTTTTCTACTTTTCTTACTTTATTTACTTCTAATCCTACAGTGTCCATTGAATCAAAAGTGGCCATTAAAAAATCCGAGTCATAGCCCTTCAGTACTACATTCACTGTTGGGCCTCTACAAAATCCTAGAGTACATAGTCAGGGTCTGGGAGTTCTGAGGTGACTTCTGGATTTGTAGAAAAGGCTTCTTACTACAAATCCTGCTTGTTACTCATCATTACTCTAATGACCTGACAGATATACTATTACTTCTACAGGCAGTCCTTAATTTGGTGCCCTGACTTTCTACAGGCAAAGCATGCTCCTCACTTTCAGGCTTCTCTAATGTCTATCAGAACAGATTGATTGCAAATTACAGGCAGATTGATCCAAGGGCTCAGAACTGTTGGAGCTAGACACATGTGTAAGCATTCTGTACAGACTTAATGTATCTGAGCTACAGCTTGGTTGAAGGAGATAGTGTATGTCTTCCACTCAGTGTAGGTAACTAGTTCTAACATTATTCTAAGAATCTTATCAACCAGTTCCAGGTGAAGAGCTTTTTCAAGTATTCTAATAAGGACATCATTAAACTCAAGCATGAATCCTACCTTCCAGGCCAAGATATTGAATTCCTGAAAGAAGGTATCAGCAGAATGTTTGCCCTGTCACAGAGACACAAGCTTGTTCTGTACATTGTGCTTCTCATTCAGATCAATGAAGGAAGCACAGAGCTGCCCTATGAATTCTGAGTATGACTCATTGTTCTGAAGTCAGATCAGGCTTCCAATCCAATGACCTTCAATCTAGTTCTAGGCCCAGGTGGCTGTGTTGCCTTCCTTCATGAAGGAGAGGACAAATAGGATGCAATCAAGATTTGAGGATAGATTGGTTGAAGCAGCAGCCACATATAGTTTAACTTGGCACTAGAAGTCCTCAAAGTGCTGCCTATTGAAGTCTGAAGGGCAGGCTACATGCACTTTCTTTCCAGAACAGGTTGTAACTTCTGGAATGATTGGAACAGGTTCTGAAGGGGCTGGGGGCACATGGTTGGTAAAGGCCTCTTAGATGGAGGTCTACACATATTGAGTTAGCTCTACTTGTAACTGCTGATCCAGCAGGACAGTAGGGGTAGCAGTCAGCATAGTAGGGTCCATGTCTACACTACAAAGGAATTGACACTAAACTAAAAGGGGTAATGAATAGAAGAAGGGTGGCAAAAGTTTAAAAGGGTTTAGAAAGTTTAAAATTTAAAAATGTAAAAGGGTCAGGACAAAGGAAAGAGATCAACACAACAGTGAGTACTAATGCCTAAAATGTAGGAGAGTTGTAGGGTGGTAATGGGTAGTCTTAATCTGATGTCAGTAACAGTGTAGAGGGGACCCAAAGGCTCAGTAAGGGGACCCAGGCTACAACTATCCTACACAACAGAAATACAGAACACAAGCACCAGAATGTAGTCAGAACTTACAGAACAGGCAGAGAGAGAGAGTGGGACAAGAGTAGAGTATATAGAGTAAGCCTAAGAGTACAGGACTACCTAGAGTAGACAAGATCAAGACTACAGAACCAGTCTGATCTTGTATGCCTATA
>NW_006760386.1:5914499-5952493 GCF_000271605.1 Fomitiporia mediterranea MF3/22
TAGAAGTACCTCAAAGTGACTGCCTATTGAAGTCTGAAGGGCAGGCTACATGCACTTTCTTTCCAGAACAGGTTGTAACTTCTGGAATGATTGGAACAGGTTCTGAAGGGGCTGGGGGGCACATGGTTGGTAAAGGCCTCTTAGATGGAGGTCTACACATATTGAGTTAGCTCTACTTGTAACTGCTGATCCAGCAGGACAGTAGGGGTAGCAGTCAGCATAGTAGGGTCCATGTCTACACTACAAAGGAATTGACACTAAACTAAAAGGGGTAATGAATAGAAGAAGGGTGGCAAAAGTTTAAAAGGGTTTAGAAAGTTTAAAATTTAAAAATGTAAAAGGGTCAGGACAAAGGAAAGAGATCAACACAACAGTGAGTACTAATGCCTGAAATGTAGGAGAGTTGTAGGGTGGTAATGGGTAGTCTTAATCTGATGTCAGTAACAGTGTAGAGGGGACCCAAAGGCTCAGTGAGGGGACCCAGGCTACAACTATCCTACACAACAGAAATACAGAACACAAGCACCAGAATGTAGTCAGAACTTGTAGAACAGACAGAGAGAGAGAGTGAGACAAGAGTAGAGTATATAGAGTGAACCTAAGAGTACAGGACTACCTAGAGTAGACAAGATCAAGACTACAGGACTAGTCTGATCTTGTATGCTTATATATACTAAACTACACAAGAGTACTCAGGGAGTATGAGCTACTAAGAATGATACACTATGAAGAATGAAAGAAAGGAATGTCAAAGATAGAGGTACAAAGAATGAAGGGATGGACAAAGGGTAAGAGACTATAGAATGATACAAAGAATGAAGGGGTGGTCAAAGGAATGGAATGACAAAGTAAGAAAGGGTAGTAGTAAGAGTCAGCATACATATAGTCCATAGACAGCACCCCTGAGGGACAGAAGTCCTGAGTTCTGGTACAGAAGGGTGCAGAACCCTCAGAACTGAAGGTACAAGAGCAGAGAACTGTAACAGGAAGTCTGGAGATCACACATGACTACCCTATAATAAAATTGCACACCTTGAGGCATTAAAGGAATACTTAGACATACTTGGAATTGATTCTATTAATGTACTAACTCTAGGAAAGGGAAAACTTGATACTGATGACTCTCAGGTTAGTATCAGTCTAGTAAAACATGAGGCAACCTTTCAAACACAATGCTACAGTATGGACATACAGGTAAACATACACAAAGGCTTTAAAAACTGTGTATATAGTCACTTTACTGTGTATATCATGTCTACTACTCAAGAATCTGTTGCTCATATATTTGCATCTACTTTTCTATGAGGCACAAATATGCCTCATCCTCCTTTACAACTCTTAGTTGGCCCTTGAGTACAACCAATCACTCAGGATTAGGTTACTCACAACCACAGTACAAGTACTAACTATGTTTTCAATCAAGAGGAGCTTAAGGAGATTGTAGCTTTCTCTAGGACTATCCACAACAATTCCCTCAACCCTACTATACAACTCCTAGAGTGTTATCTCATTGTACTATGCTTGTATAACTTCCACATTCCTTCTCATACAAGACTGAGCCTGCTACTACTATTCCAAGACTGTGTTCAACATGCTAAGATGATACAAGTGTTCTAGGACTTTGTATACTGTAAGAACATGGCTTTGAACCAAGGTAAATACACATATATTCTACATTATATTATTACAAGCACATGTACCTTACTATTTTACTTAGGTGTGAAGTGTAGAGCTGAGCAAATCAACAATAGAGCTACTATATTCTACTCACACAACTGTAAACGTTCTTGGATCAATTTGCAATTGTCCTCAACATCCACTGATCTTACTTTGGTACTTGATATGAGTACTCTGAGCTCATTCAACACTCAAGGCATTACTCTACTGCCAAATCTACTGCTTTCCACTCAATCTGACAGCCATTCCAACTAATCTGCTACAAGTTCCACCAGTTCTGCTACAGAACATGTCCAAGCTGGACAGGAACACATCCAGTCCACTATAGGACTGATTGAAGACACATTCATGGCTGTGGAGAATGTCCTAGTGTAGCAGTACTGAACTTTGTAGTAAGTTACTAATGTTTTCTTTTGTTTTTGTGTTATTATTTTGTTTATTCTAGTACTAACTCTCTTAGTATTTAGGACTAAATGCTGGAGGGCAAGTGTAACAATTGTGCTACCTGCACATTTGCACAACATGTGTTGTAGGTGCTTGTGAGTGTTTTCCTTTCTGTTCACTAGACTACCCTGTATCCTACTATATGTGTATATACATATATAAAGGGTTTTTGAGCTAAGGGTTAGGGGATTCTTTCTCCTTCTCAGTGCTCAATTACTAGGTTATCCTAGTCAGTAGTTGAGTGTGCTGGTAAAGAGAGAATCTTTGTGTAAGGCTAGTATACCTATCCTTACAGAGAGAGTCATTCTAAAATTGTATTACTAGTATTCTTTGTAAGCAAAAAGGATTTAGGAGTAAGAATGGTTATAGACTATAGGAAATTAAATCAGATTGCAGAACCTGATCCATTTCCTATACTTATAATGTACACACTACTAGACTATTTAAAGGAAGCAAAATGGTTTACAACTCTTAATCTTAAAAGTGGATATAACAACATTAGGATAAAACAAGGACAAGAATACTTACAAGTCTTTAGAACACATAAAGAATTATATGAACTACTAGTAATACAATTTGGAATGATGAATGTACTAGTAGTATTTTAGAGAGTTATGAATCAACTCTTTGAAGAACTAATAGGTAAAGGGATAGTAATATATTTAGATGATATTATTATCTATGCTCAAACACAAAAAGAGCTATTAGAGCTAACTAAAAAGGTGTTGCAATTATTAAGGAAAGTAGACTTTTACTATAAACTAGAAAAGTGTTTCTTTAATAAACAGGAATTAGACTACTTAGGTTTTGTAGTCAATCAAGATAGACTAAAAGCAGATCCTTACAAGATAAAAGCTATATTAGAATAGCTTAGACCTCTAACAAAGAGAGACATTAGGAAAATACTAGGATTCTTTAATTTCTACAAGAAATTTGTAGAAGACTATTCTGGAACAGTAAAACCTTTATTAAGTTTACTGTCACAGAAGAGAACTTTTACATAGGGAGACACTCAAGAAGCCTCTTTTAAAACTATAAAGGAAGCATTTGCTAAGGTACTAGTATTAGTAAGGCCAAACCATGAAAAGCAGTTTGTAGTAGAAACTGATGCATCAGATTTTGCATGCTTAGTAATACTATCACAAGAACAGGAGGATAAAGAATTACATCCTATAACTTATTATTCTTCAACTTTTAGTAAACAGGAAAGAAATTATACAGTACTAGACAAGGAATTATATGCTATTATAAAAGTATTAGCCAACTAGAGACATTATTTGGAAGGAGCCAAACATCAAATTAGAATAATAACTGACTAATCTAATTTGAAAACTTTTCAAAACAAAAAGCAATTAAACAGAAGACAAGTAAAATAGGTACTAGAACTAAGCAGATATAACTTTAAAATAGAATACAGAGTAGGCAAGAAAAATAGAGCAGATGCACTCTCTAGAAGACCTGACTATAAGCTGAAAGAAAAGGATAATTAGGAAGTTGTATTACTCTCTCAGGAAATGTTCAAAGAGTCAGAAATATAGATAAAAACAATGACTGTAGAAGAAACTATAGAAACAGACTTAGGAACTAACTATAGTAATAAAATACTGTTACTAAGAGAAGGTAAACAGGAGGAAAAAGTCAGAATTATTTAACAATATTATGATAGTGTTATAGCTAGACATCTAGGACTCAGAAAGACTTTGGAATTAGTAAAGAGAACATACTACTGGCTAGGAATAACTAACTGAATAAAAGAATATGTAGATACTTGTGTAACATGTTAAAAGACAAAACACAAGAGAGGAAAAACACAACCACTATTACAACCATTAAAAATTCTAACAGGACCCTGGGAACATGTTACAGCAGACTTTATAACAGGATTACTAATTACACAAACTGGTAAAGATGTAGTACTAATAATTGTAGACAGATTTTTAAAGATGGGAATCTTTATCCTCTGTAAAAAGTAAATAGATTCTAAAGAAACAGTAAAGTTATTCATACAACATGTTTTCTCAAAACATGGATTACCTTTAAAAATAACTACAGATAGAGGACCACAATTTGCTAGTAACTTTACTAAGCAAATATGTGTACAACTAAGTATTAAACAAGCATTATCAACTACTTACTATTTAGAAACAGATAGACAAACAGAGAGAGTAAATCAGGAATTAGAACAGTATCTAAGGTGTTATGTTAATTACAGACAAGAAGATTGGGAGGAGTTTATCCTAACAGCAGAATTTGCCTATAATAATAAGTAACACTCTACTACCAAACATACACCCTTTTATCTAATATATGGAAGACATCCTAACATGACTTTCAATTATAGAAAGTCAAATGTGGAAGAAGTAGACAAATACTTAGAGGAAATAAAGATAGTACAAGCAAATGCTAAAGAAGTAATAAAAAAATCACAGGAACAAATGAAAAAATATACTAACAAACATAGAGGAAATCTTCCAGAATTAAAGGAAGGGGATTTTGTTTTACTAGATAGTAAAAACTTAAATCTAGTAGTACTAACTAGAAAGTTGGCAAACAGGTATATAGGACTATTTGAAATAGAAAAACAAATGGGGGTAGTAAATTACAAGTTAAAACTACTAGAAGGGATGAATATTCATCCAGTTTTCTACTCAGGATTATTAATACCTTATAAAGAAAAGGAATACTCAGGAAGACAAGTGTATACTAATCTAGACCTAGAGTTAATTAACAAGGAATAGGAATACACAGTAGAAAACATTTTAGATAGTAGGAAGAGGAGGAACAAATATTAATATTTGATCAAATGGTTAGACTATCTAGACATAGACAATACTTGGGAACCATTTAGAAAAGGATTAACTAATTCAGCAAAGTTAATCAGGGAATTTCACATAAATCATCTAACAGTAGTAAAGCTACTACACTTAGAAAACTAGTTAACAAAGAGACTAGAGTATAGTTTACTAATAAGTAAAAGAATACTAGTTAAAGAACAGAACACAGGAGACATAGTTCTACAAGAAGAACAAATGTAGAAAGACTAGATAAAAAGGAAATCAGAGTCTTCAGAATACTTTAGTATTCTAGCTTCAGATTCAAGTACAAAAGAAATTAGAGAAGGGTTAGAAAAACTTTAGCTGAACAATAAACCTACTACAGAAAACTAACCTCTGAATAACAAAAGGAGACAAACTAGTAATTACAAGAGATAGTAACCTCAGAAAAGGAGAAACAATACTAGGGATACAGATGAATCTGAAGAAGACTATAATACATACTATATAAAAATACTACAATTAGAAGAGGAACACACTAATTGTGAGGAAGAGTATAGTAAAATGAAGGAACACAATACTATACAAGGAGATTCTATTATACAACAACTTGAAAGACAACAAGAAATACAACTACAGTTCACTTAAGAAGATATAAACAATATTATAAATCTAGATAGAATACTAAGAGCTCTTATTAAACAAATAAGACAGAAATACATAGTCTAGTATGAAGAAACAGAAGTAGTCAACAAACTATAAGTCAGAAGAACATAGGAAATAATTATGAGTGGTTACTTTTTAAAAGCAAAAAGTAAGGAAGACAAAAACTTCTTGAGGGAAACTATCAAAAAGGGAGTCACTCCTATAGGAGGAGACAATAGACTCTGGATACAGTAAAGGTATAATAGAAAGCTGTCCTGAATATGACACTAAACTATTCCTACAAAATTCTAAAGGACAAGAATATTATAGTATAGAGTTCTAAATATGACATTAAACTATTCCTATAATAGATCTTGAACAATAAGAATATTATAGTATGTAGGTTCTGAATAAGACAGTAAACTATTCCTATAAGAATTCTAAAGTACAAGAATATTATAGTAAGATAGCTCTTAATTGAGTAAGTTAGGTTCTAAATATGACATTAAACTATTCCTATAATAGATCTTAAATAATGAGAATATTATAGTATGTAGGTCCTGAATAAGACAGTAAACTATTTCTATAAGAATTCTAAAGTACAAGAATATTATAGTAAGGTAGCTCTTAATTGAGTGAGTTAAGTCCTGAATAAGACATTAAACTATTCCTACAATAGGGAAAATTGTAGTATGGTAGCTCTTAACTGAGTAAGTTATGTCCTGAACAAGACATTAAACTATTCTTATAACAAATCTGAAGTACTAGATTGTTATAACAACATGATTTGAGTAAATCAGAAAATTACTCCTAATACAAGGATAAAAAGGGTATTAGTATATTATATGTCTCCTCTACACTCATAAGAACATATAATAAGGTGTTCCAAACACACCTTCTGAATAGAAGTAAAACTAAAGAGGGTAACTAAACTGGAAACCATAAACAAGAGGGAATGACTTCCCACTAGTTAAATTTAGTCTTTAGGGTGTACTATTTTAGTCAGGAAGTCTGAATACTAGTCAAACTAGAGTTAGCTAGTAAAGAACTAGGAGGCAGAGGACACATTAGTTTATATTACAGACTAACACTGAAAGTAGAATTATAACAACTAAGGTAAAGGTAGAAGCCCTTTTAATAAGTTAACTAGTTATAACTGTTAAAAGGAAAACTATACTTACAAGTGTGGCTCTTACTTTTCAGCCATGAAAGTAGGCTATAAAAATTAGCTAAAATGAAAGGAAAAGGCATTTATATTCACTTTAATATAGAATACAAAAAGAGGCAGACTATAAACAGGGAAATTATCTAAAGGAAAAGATACTAGTACAGGACATACAAAACAAAGGAAACAGTAAGGGGGGAAGGATACAATACTTACTTGTTCTGTAATGATAGAGGCAACAGTAGTACAAATGCAGAAAATAGATAATGACCAGTATTGTATATGATCCTATATGTTGAGAAGTGATTATGTAAGATATACTCACTTTACTAGTCCTAATCCTTAGGAATAGTAACAGAATAGAGTATAGAGAGTAAGACTTGTAAACTTGTAGAGTGAGAGGGTAGAGGAGTCCTACTTTAGTCAAGCTACAAGTGTAGCCTAGTAGGTTGGTAGTAGAGTACTTCCAAGTACTAGGTAACTTAAGTTGATAAAACTATCTTTTGAGGGCCAAACTGGCCTCCTTATATACCTTTTGCTAGAGTAATGTTACTCTAGTAACTTTAGTAACTCTCTTCACTATTGTTCCCATGAAGTAGAGCTGGCTAATCCTTTAGACTGTATGCTACACTGGTTTGTGTCTTCTATTAATCTACTAACACTAGTTTGTGTCTTCTTGTATTCTAGATTAATCTTCTAATGACTCCTTTACTGTATTGTTATGTTTTCTATACTTCCTCTCATACTTCTAATGACTCCTTATGAGTCCTTCTAACTAGTTATACTGTATAAGCTGTGTAATACTTTTCCCATAAAGTAGAGCTCTCTATTATTCCTATAACTCTGTCTGACTCAACCTGTACTTTCTGTACACTAGTTTGTAATATACTTTCTTATAAGGTAGAGTATTATGACTTCTAATAACTCCTTATGACTCTTATAATATAAAAGGCTGTGCTTCTGTACTACCCCTAGAACTTACAACTAAAGTTCTAGACTGTCTTGTATACACTCTAGAACTGACAACCAATGTTCTAGATCTTTCCCTAAGTCTTCTTCAATAGACTTAGTTTAGGAGACAATTATCCTTATTAACTTCTAGCCTTATCTTTATACTTCTGTATTCAATCATAGAACTTACAACTAAAGTTCTAGATTGTCTCATGTATTCCTTATGTTGTCTTTATATAGTCCTCATGTTTATAACTTCATTACTTTCCCATTTATATGGGTAAAGTGTATAAAGGAGACTACTTTCCTATAGTCTCTCTTTAGAGCTCTCAGTTCCCTTTCCTTCACTAGTACTAGTCCTCCTCAAGTATAGAGCTTTAGAGTATTAGCTCTGACTCTTTCCTAGCTTTAATAGTCCTTTGTCTTTGTACAAAGTGTTCCTAGCTAGCTATGTAGTTTCTCCCTAAGTAAGTATAATATTTTCCTTTTATTTCTTTAGGTTTTCTCCTAGTCTTTTCCTTTATACTTCTTACTCTAGACACTATACTCTTTCTAGATCCTCTCTCTATACAAGCATTCTAAATGACTTGTCTTTAGTTGAGGTTATTAAGTAATACTATGCTAGAGTATGTGTTTAACCTTAGAGAGATAAAGACCTTGTTCTCAGGTTTTGTTACCTTTTCCTAACTGACTTAGTACTTACTCCTTCCTGTTCCCTCTCTCTACTAATAGATTGATCACCCATTAGTAATGATTAGAGGTTAATAATGCTGAGCTAGAGTTCTTACTAAGTAGGACAACAAAGGTAGTCTAGTTGATCTAGCTAATCTCTAGACTTGTGACTAATAGAGTTTTGTATATAAACTACTTGGTCCTAAGTCTTGAGTTAAGCTTTTCCAAACTTAGTTACTATATTTTACAATTCCTAACATTCAGTCCCTCTTAAGTAATACTTTCTTGAACAGTATTACTACTATTGTAAAATACTTGCTTTATAATTAATAGGGCTGGGATTTAATTTTGGGTAGGATGGAGATTGGTAGTACAACTGTACTTGAAAATCTGACAATATCTTTAAACAACTATTCTAGTAATTTTGCTCCCAACTATTCCTTAAGAGGCATGACTAACTAGATAGTAGATCTGCCTAGTAGATCTCTTGTGGAATGGCAAATAGAACTTAATAATCTTTTGCAAGCTATGGGCACTTGAGATCAATTTGATATTGACTTTAAACAGGAAGGCCCTTCATTTGATTGTACCTAGACTACAATATTCACATGTAAGTAAATTGGAAATCATTATGATCCTGTTTACTTTAAACTAAATACTCAATATAGATAAAGGCACACCTGTTGGTTCTGGCTCAGGTAATACAAAGCAGCAGTCTATTAAAATGGCTGCTAAGCAAGTAATGAAGAGCATATTCCCAGAAAAGCATACTGAACTCATAGCTAGAAAATGATTTTCAGGATCTATGATAAATTCTTCCACATGTATCCAAGCAAACCAATCTGCCTAGTCATCTATGTGATGTAGCACCTTTGAATGTGTACTCAGTTATTTTGATTCTGAAATTGTATGTACTATAATGAATTGGATATTGTATTGTGTACTATGAATTCAAGTTGTCTATCAAATTATGAATCACATTATCCAATAATATTAATAAGTAATGAAGTATTTGTAGCAACAAGTCTATCACTACATCTGAAGACCAATCTACAATCAGATAGACTTCTTTAGTATTTCGTTTCATTTCTTGCTGATTGATCTATCACAGTGTTTGCAACCTACCATATAAAGAGGACAGGACAATTGAACGCAAGACAGCTCCAAAGGACATTGACACGACAGTAACAAAAGAATGTCAAGTAACAGCTCAACAGCAAAGCACGACAACACGACAACACAAAGAAAGTGAAAGAAAAAGGAAACCAAACAATAAAAAAGAAACAATATGTATGACCCAAAGCACCAAAGAAAGCCAAAGCCATCATAAAAGATAAAAAGAGGACAAAATCACATCATTGTAACACAACAAAAGAAAGCGTATAATTACGAATAGAATTAATTACACGTACATCCTCAGTCCTCAATCCTCAATCCTCAACGAAATAAAAACAAAACAAATCCGAATTCCACAACGAACCATGAAAACGATAAAAACCACTCGAAGACTGAGGGACAAGACACAATCACGCCTACGCGCACCAAACAACGAGTCCTACAACCCAACCTTCCTCGGACTTCCTCCCCCATTCCCACTCGGATTCTGACTTATCGGAGGCGGCGGCGGGATCCCAGCACCCGGCCCAGCAGGCCCATGTACACTCATCCCTCCTCCTCCAATTCCTCCTCCCCCACCTCCACCTCCACCTCCACCTCCACCACTCTTCACCTTCTTCTTCGTCACAGCCCCACTAGCAGGCCTCAAAACCTGTCCCAACGGCCCACTCTTCGTCCTCCCAACAGGCGGTTGATCATCCGGTAACACCACAACTCCCACTCCCACTTCCATGTTCCTCACAGGTGGCAACACCCTCGGTGCCGGTTCTTCTGTACCCATTTCTCGAGCTAGCTCGAGATCTAGTTGACTAGGCAGAGCTGGGGGAGGTGTGATGAATGGTGTGGGTGCACTGGGGTTGGTACGTGTGGAGTAGGCGTTGAATCGTTGGACGTAGAAAGGTCGGAGGAGGCCGATGACTTTTGTTGGGTTGTCGACGTGGTGTGGTGTGAGTGGGGCGAAAGATGGGGGTGGAGGGTAGGGTGGAGGCGGTTCACTCGGTTTCGCACTGTTCCCAAGGTAAAAAAAAGGAAATAAAAGCGAGGTATAAGCAAACAATTCCTGAGAGGTAACGAGAGAAGAATGTACCCATTCTGAGCATTCCGCTGCTTATTCTTCCCTCTGAGCAGCTTCTTCGGTATCGTAAGGCTTTGCAGACCAAGATCGCTTGCGATACCCAGCTCGCCCAGACCGAAGAAATCAACACCAAGCGCATCAGCAAAGTTACCCATAACAAGCTCGTTATCTTCATCCTCGTCCTCATTAAAGAACGCATCGTCGTCCAACGCAGCCTCCACGGTCTACCAAACGAAGTCAGTCATAACACTCAAACACACCCAAAAGAAAACAAGGAGGGAGCGGAGAGGGATACTCACCACCTCATTATAAGCATTCGCAAGCTTCTTCTCCAAATCCGACAACCGACTTCCATACCTCACCACATCATCCGTAATATACCGCTCCAAATCCCGGATGTGCGTGATCCCGCTTTCGAAGAGCGTGTGTAGTATGATTTCCTACAAATCAAATGGAAGTGTATGAGAAGGTGAAGTTGGTATGCATGGGTAGAGTGGTTACGCACCTCCGCACTCATCTGCTGCGAATACTTATCACACAAATACCGTAACGTCCGTCCAACATTAAACAAGTACTCGCTCGCTACGCCTGTGAACACGTCCAGCGCGGCTTTCGAGGTGCCTATACGCGCCATCCATCCAAAAATAAACCAAATAAATAAATAACCAATCAAATCAAATTCACAGTCAGTCTAGTGAGGTTAAAGACAATCAGGAGAAGATAACGCACTTTGAAACCCAGAATGCTCCAACACCTTCCTCCCCATCCACCTCAAACAACTCCTCGCAGCTTCCTCACCTACATCCAGTCCTCTAACCCCTCCTTCCTCTCTTACCTCTCCAGCTCCTCTGAACCCTCTAACTCCTCTATCCGATCCTCGTTGCAAACTCTTCAACCTCAATCTCCAAGGTCGGTCATCCACCAACACATCATCTTTCTCCGGGTCGTCCATCATCCCATTCCCACTCCCACCACCAAGTCCAGATCGAAACCCCGAATCTGGCGGCTCCCCACCCATACCTAATGGCCCAGACGTACTCCCCCCGTCATCCAAAACGTTCAACGCAAGGAACTTATCATGTATCTGTCGTACGCGCCGCAGGCTTCGTATGTTGTTATTGATAAGTCCGAGGAGGGATTTCGGTGGAGTTTGTGAGGAGAGAGGGTGGAGAGGGGGACGACGCTTCTTTTTTTTCTTTCGTATTCGTAGTTGCGGTTGTGTTGTTCGAGGGAGTGTTGAGTCTAAAGTAGTTGAAGAAGTAGAGGGATAAGAGGAAGAAGAAGAGGAAGCGGGATAAGGAATAGAAGGCAAAGCATTCGCCATAAGCTGGTTACTCGTCGTCGCTTCCCACCATAACTCAACAGGGTCCACACCATCTACACCCATACCATCCATACCATCCACACCCATACCCATACCATCACCATGAACGTTGAAAGAAGAAGAGGCAGTAGTACCACCAGAAGACCTCGTCCGTGTGCGCGCACGTTTTCGAGGTCGGACATCCCCGTTAACTGCGAGTTTACGTTTGTCGCCTACTTCTCCGTTCATTATTTCCATCCCGTAGTCGAGGTCATAGTCGTCCGCTGAGTCGTCTGTTTGGATGATTTGTCGGAGTTTGTCTGTGATGGGTGTTGGAAGGCGGGATGGGCCTGCGACGTTGCTCTTGTTCTCAGCTTCAAGATCAAGGTTAAGGTCGACGGATAGGGAGAGTTCACGATCAAGCGAAGCAAAGTTCGACATCCCCATTGCAGTTCGTACGAAGGCGGGTTGGTCTGCGAACGTTGCTTCTCGTCGGGGAGGTGGTGGGGAGGCTGGTGCGATAGACATAGGTCGAGAGGTAGAACCTGGTTTCTTTACGATCACGGTAGGGACCTTAGAAGGTAGGGGTCCAGGCGTAGCTGAGTGTTTGCGCGAATGATGTCCATGCCCATGCCCATGTCCAACGCCATTCCCATTAACCATAATCCCATTCGATTGTACGGCTCCAGGTACATGTCCATGTATCGGTGTAGGTACAGGTATAGGCGGGTCAAGTCGATCCCTCCGATCCGTAACATTCTTCAACAACCTAATGGCCTTCTCTCGTAACCGCTTCGCACACATCCTCAGCGGGTGATTATCACCTGTATTATACACGAAACAGTTCGACCAGATAAGTTCGAGGTCATCTTGGAATTCTGCTTTTGATTTGTAGGATTTTTGTTTGACTTTGCGGAGCATTGTTTGGAGGTCCATTGGTTCTTTGATGACTATTTCGAATTCATTCAAACGGTTAATTTAATTTATTTGTTTGAATGGTTGAGCTACGCACTTTCGTAATAATCCGGGTAGTCAGTCTTAGAAACAGGTTTGAGGAACGCTTCAGCATCGCGGTTGTCCTATAAACATAAACAGAAAGTGTCAGAACACGGGTTCACGCGCCGCGCCACAGACGCGACCGAGCCGCCGAGCTGAGCTGAACGATACACACGATTGTGACAGTGCGGAGGTCCTGAAGTACACCTTCAAGAGAATCATAAAAGGGGTCCGAGAGCTTCGCGTCGTGTCCCTGTGGATTGTTAGGGGTGTGGTTTGTAAGTGTGAATGTGGTCACGCACCCGGCCATCCTTGACAGCGCTGAGGAGGCGCTTAAGCTCTGCGTCTGAGACGCGGACGTGGAGTCGCTGTGAAGACAGCGACTGCAGCAGGTTCTGCATCGCAGTGTCAGTGCCAGTAAGACCTCAACGACTGGCTACTCACATTCATGCTAGCAGACACAAGGACACTCGAGTTGCGAGTGATGACGGACCGAGCAGGCCTGGCTGCCTAATAAGGAAGGAGACCAAACAACAACAACAACACGCGTCGTTCAGTCTCGCGTCGACCGGCTCTTCGTCGCTGCTCTTGCCTCTCCCCGCCATCTCGCTGCTGTGGCCCACGCGTGCTGACGTACCCCACCCATGCTCGCCTAGTTACTCGCCGTCGGTATTCTCTCTACTCAGTCTGCTTTCGCTATTCGTCAACAACACCCCTCAAGTCCAAGCACACCAGTTATTACACTCGACACGCACGCACGCAGATATGTCCGGCCTGAAGAACTCCCCCTTCGGCAAGCGCCTCCGCGCACCCCACCCGGACACTGACATCGACGACGACCGTGACGCTCCCGCACGCAACAAACCACGCGTCAACCCAATATTCGGCGTGTCGAACCTCTCCACGCCTTCCCTTGACTCTCGCTCGACGGATGAAAGTGCTGGGCCTTCGTCGCCGGAGTTGAGGCCTAAGGATTATAACGATAGGTGCGTCGTGTCGCATTTCTGCCCGGATTGATTTTACTGATGCGACGGGGCGCGTGTAGGTTTGTACCGTCAAGAGACGAGGGAGATATTCGGACGAGTTATAATCTTATGGACGATGGTGGGCCGCAGACACCCTCTAGGACGCATAGGATGATCCCTACGGAATCAGATGCTCTCCGAGGTATGTAGGACGTGTTGCATATGCTTCCGTGTCGATGATTTGCGTCGAGGGCTTGGTTGTAAACGACGGCGCCGTATCAAGCAAAGGTTGCAGATTTGCCTATTCACAACACCATTTGCAACTTTCTTTGATTCCGGTGCCTGTTCGTTACGACCGAGCAGCATCAACGCCCGCTCCTTTATTTTTACCAATCCATACAAACGTTCTCCGATACTGATTCTGGACCTTTCAACAGAACAAGCAAACACACTATTCAACTCAATACTACACACCGAAGTAACACCACCTAACGTTCGAGAATCCTCACCCGAACGAACAACAAACGCAAATGCATCTACATCAGCATCCACATCCGCACTCCCTACCACACCCTCCCGAAAACGTCTCTTCAACTTCACCTCTCCCTCCCGATCCTCAAACCCCTCCACACCGACCCGACGACTCGACACCCCAACAGACGAAGTCTACTCTCTCAGTCCCGTCCGCGCCGAATCTCGACGCCTCCTTGAAAGTCCACAACGAAAATTACGAACTGTATGCAAGACCCCCTATCGAGTTTTAGATGCACCCGATCTCGCGGACGACTTTTATCTGAATTTGGTTGACTGGTCGAGTACGAACATACTTGGTGTTGGGTTGGGTTCGTGTGTGTATTTGTGGACTGCACATACGGCTGTTGTGTCGAAGTTGTGTGACTTGCAGTCCCAGACGGATACGATTAGTTCGTTGTCTTGGGTTCAGAAGGTAAATCACATCCCATTTTGTATGGAATTAAAATGCTGATACGCGAATAAATAGGGCACAACACTAGCAATCGGCACCCTCTCAGGTCGGTTACACATCTACGACGCACACACCCTCCAACTCCTCCGTTCTTACCCACAAGCACACGCCCAACGCGTCGGTGCACTCGCATGGAACCAACACGTCCTCTCGTCCGGTTCTCGAGATCGATTAGTCCACCATCGAGACGTCCGCGAGGCAAACCAAAGACCGTTTAGGAAATGCGCGGGACATAGACAGGAGGTGTGCGGGTTGAAGTGGAGTGGGGAGGGAGGGGGGGTGCAGAGTGCGATGCTTGCGAGTGGGGGGAATGATAATAAGGTGTGCATTTGGGATTTGAGGGGGTCGAGGAGGGCTTCGGTGGTTGGAGTTCCTACTTCCACTTCTGCTACCAATCCTTCTATCACTACCAATTCCACTACCTTTACCACTACCACTTCGGACATCGCCCCTCCTGGTGTTGTTGCCGCCCCCTCAACTTCAGCATCAACATCAACATCAACAACAGAAGACCCACCAGGAGACCAACCACTCTACAAGTTCCACGAACACACAGCAGCTGTGAAAGCCCTTGCGTGGGACCCTCACGTACCTGGTATACTCGCAACGGGCGGTGGGACGCAAGATAAGACGATCCGTTTTTGGAACGTGCTTAATGGGAGCATGTTGAATTATTTGGATACGGGGAGTCAGGTACGTTTCACTTTCCCTTCGCTCAAACAGCAGCTCAATCCATTCGATAATGAAAACTAATTAAGACTAACACTTTCTGTAGGTCTGCAACCTCACCTGGTCCCTAACATCCCACGAACTAGTCTCCACACACGGTTTCTCCTCCTCAACCGCGCAAAATCAAATTTGTATCTGGAAATACCCATCCTTAGATATGGTCGCTTCCCTCACCGGACATACACACCGCGTACTCTATTTGGCTATGAGTCCCGATGGAGAGACGATTGTAACAGGTGCGGGGGACGAGACGTTGAGGTTTTGGAATGCGTTTCCTAGTAAGAAGGAGGTTGAGAGGGGGAGGAGGGCGGGGAGGGAGGGGGGGAGTAAGTTGGATTTTGGGAGGTTGATTCGATAAGAGGGGTTGCGGGGTTTTCCTTTTCTTTCTTTTCTTTTCTGTTTGTTTTGTGCTGTTTTTGTTATGTTTTCTTTTCTTTTTCTCTTTTTTTCGATCATGTGTTTTCTGTTTCTTGTTGTATGATCACTACGCCACACCACGCCCATCTGCACTTCTCACCCTCCACATGATTCCATGACTCCACGTTATGAAAAGCAACGCTTCGCATGCATGCACGCAAAATTACATATATATATATACTGCATATACCTATTACCTGTCACCTATTACCTGTTATCCCCCAATGAATCTCATAGCAATCCCATGACAAGTAAGTAGTAGTACGTACGTACGTACGTATCTATAGTTACAGTAACTTTATGACTCCATGTTTCCATATCTCCATGTTCCATGTCCATACCCATCAACATTTTTTTGAGGTGGACTCCCTCTTCTGTCTTACGTTTTATGTTTGCCAAAAGGAAGTGGCACGAACCAATTGGCAAGCAAGGTTTGTAAGTTGCAGTAATAGCAAACTTTGGATATGGTTATTTAATACTTAATGGGTGGTAATAGTATAGTAATGAGTGTTTGCTTAGATAGTGACTTTGCCATCTTGTAGCAACTCTGTGGTATGGTATGACATAATTCCTGGTATATATCTCTAAAAATAAACACCAGGGTCCAGGGCTGCTGGTTGTAACTTATGGTACAATTACAACACAGGGGTAAAGTACATTAAAAAAACGAAAACTCTGCCCAGTAGCAACATCCCAGGGGGGGATTCGGAATTCCTGCCCCTTCTTAAGTACATAGAATCGCAATTTCACGTGATTGAAGAAGTCTATTTTTAGTCTGGCCTGGCTCAGAGACATCTAGCCAGCACACCCTAAGCTTCTCGAATCTCGACACTGGTCGAAGTTCCAGTGTAATAGTGTAAGTCTCATATCTGTCACTCTTTCCTCGCCCTTTTATGATGCAGAGCCAGAGCAACGTCATCAACGCACTACAGTCACCTTGCAAACAGTCTAGCCTAGCCTACATGACAGCCCAGGCGCCGGATCTGGCGGCCGCAATAAACAACGTACAAGGTGCACTGATGAACTTGGCGAATTATGTGGAGTTTGCACAAGCCGAAAATATCATATATGAGTAGGTTTTTATTCTGTCCTTCTGTCCTTCTGTCTTCCATGACTAACTAACTAGGTGTCCGTGTCAGGGTTGTTCAGCGTGAAGTACGACAACACAACATGAGAGCATTCAACTGGAGAGGCAACGCCGACTCAGAACCACACCTAATTCCACCACCACTTCCTGGCTTTCAGCAACAGCTGGAACTACCTGAAGGCGTACACTTCCCACAAAATACTCATCAATTCTGGAGGCTAACCGGTTGAGTTATTCTATTGTATTTCCCAGTATGTGTGTCTCGCATTGAGACCCTGATTTTTTTTCTTTCAAGCGGCTAGCTATCGTGCTATTTTACAAGCTTATGGACAAGCTATTGATGGTAATCGCTATACGCTTCAGGATCGCCTTCGCAAGTTTATCACCCTTCCACCACTTGATGGTTAGGTTAGAGAATGAGGCCGAGGTTGTTTTCGGGTATTTACAACGTTTTATGTTTGGCTGTCCTTCTCGTATTTCATTTGATCTGTTCTGTGTCTCAGGATTGATATCTGTAACTCTGTAACTTTGGTAGTGGCATAACATATATTTAAATATATTTTACTATTTTGCTTGTGGGCTCACTAGCGGTTTGAGTTGTCATTACAAACTGGGTGCTAAAAGCCAGACATAGACATGTAAAGATACATAAGTAGTATAGATGGGTTACAGAGTATTGAGTCAATTAGAGGTAGGAGAAGCAACTTCCGGGTAGTTTGAGTTACCATTACGAACCAGGTACTGAAAGCTGGAGACATAGACATGCAATGACCCATATTAAATATGCAAAACCCCAGAAGTACAGGAACGTGAGATGAAATTATTTAGTTTCTTCCCCACTACCTAAGAATCTGGTGTCTCTGAGGTAGTAGCAGGATGAAAGGAGCGTTCTGGCTTTTTCCGCCCCTCAAACATAGACCTGAATAATCGGTCTGAACTCAAACCGAAGAGCTTCAACTTCGTTGGCCGTGTTTGAGAGCTTGAGGGCGTCCCAGATTGCGCCTGCGCAGATGGTGTGAAATTCCCCTGTGTGGTAACATTGGCGACACCAGTGGGTTGTGCTGTTTGTCCCGATTGCGACTCTATGATTGTTGAATGCTTTGGTAGACGAGGCGTTGCCGATCGTTTACGATCGAGATGAACTGGTTCCATACGAATAATATCGCCTAAGTCCCGATACGTCTGTTGCTCGAGGCTGTCATACGGTGGGGGCTGCAGAGTTATAGAGGCTGATAGTAAAGCATTTAGTCGGGAAATCTTTCCCCCCCAAACAATTCGTGCGACTCACGTGCAGGAGGAACTAGTATTCCCCTCTGCTTTAGCAGATAGGACAATCTACGTAAGGCGACATTCAATAAAAATGCGTAGTGTTCGAGCTTCGTCACGGCCTGAAATCCACCGACTGATCCTGCACGTTGATGGTCCTGACAAAATATTACCGTGGGGACGGGCCCGTAATGAGAAAATCTCGCCGTCTGCGTCTCATATACAAACATGTCAACGTTTGCAGGTGGTAGACGCATCGTAGTCAACTTCAGAGGAAGTGCTTCCTTGCCATCAGAGCTAGGGTCGTTCGACGTTTCCCTCGGAATAGACGCAGATGCTTTCCCGCACACCGAGCATTGTAAGCAATGTGAGTGCCAGCGATGATACGTACCCAGCCGTGCACATTCCTCTTCGATTGTGGTTCCACATTTTATGCAAAGATCTGAAGGTTGTTTGATGGAAAGGGGCTCCACCAGTGGAACGCGCGAATCAGGGCCATCGTTGAAGGAACTCAATGGTGACTCGCCCGCAATCTCAGGAGCCAAACTCTTGAAACCATACGTCACGCCCCGCGTGTTATCCGCTCCGCCGAAAGCGCCTGTATGCTTTTCGCTGTCTTGTACAGCCCGACGGGCACTTGGACTACCGCCCTGAACAGCAAGAAGACGCAATTTGTCGAGGAAATTGTCTATTGCCTCGTGGGCTGAGTGATCGCGCTCGAGTTTGAGGTTACCCGTGAGCGCTATCCGGATGAGGATCTTCAAGTAATGAGCGAGTCCTGTCACGGAAGCTAACAGCTCCTCGGTCATACCAGTCCGCCTTTGATTGTCTTGGGGTCTCGAGAGCAGTGTGAAAAGATCCACAGTCTTTCGACATAGAAGACGTGCCTCGCGGACATGTGACATGCCTACATATAAGTCAGCATGAATAGCAATCTCATAATGGAGTTTGCATGCCTTTCAAATTTAGCCGAGAGAAACATGTCTCCATGTCGTCAATTGTTGCAAACAGGACTTCGACGCGCAAGATAAATTTTTCTGACATACGGAGAGCATTCAAGTACTGGCCAGTGCTAACATGTCGCAACGTATCTGAAATGCAGGCTGCACTCGCCTCCTCAAACGCCGACAGCACACTATAAACGATTGAGCCATTTTCAATAGCCAGAAAAGCAGGATCTTACGTCCAAATACGATATATATGCTGCTCCATCCGCACCTGTTTATTTCCAAGCGATTGCGCCGTTTCTTTCTCCTCTTCCTCTTTCCACGGTTCCTCGCCCACATCAATCGCGGAGGTATTGGAACTCGCCGGTCTAATCTTGACTTTCCAAAACTAAAATTTGAATGTGTCAAAATGCCCGTCCTATCTACATCATAGGATGTCTGACCTTGTCAATCATATAACATTCCGGATGCCAGCATTCATCACGATTATTACGATTGATTTCCACGAATTGCTTTAAAATAGCGCTGTTGCAACCAACACATTTGGTTGCGAACCGAGTCGAATAGTGAAAGTGACAGTAAACGTCATTTTTGTGCTCGTAATAAGAGTCTTGAGGTCCGAATAGTACCGGGCACACTGTACACGTAAAATGTTCGATATGGTACTTCTTGTCTGAAATCCATCGGCCGATGTGAGAGAAGTGTGGAAAGAATGAAGTGTGAGGTGCTCACTACAAGCCGTAACATAACTGCCTCTTAATGCCCGGCCACAATTGGCACAAAGCAAGTTTAGTCTACGGAAATAATCCTGCTCGCACAGCGGCTGCTGTTTGCCACCAGGACCGTCAGTGGGAAAGAACTTAGACGCAACCACAGCACCACAGTCCTGACCACCCGTTCAGCAAATTGTTTTCGCTGAAAAGTTTGATACGTACCCTGCACCTAAAACACGGAAGATGCCAGACATTTCCTAGAGCCCTTACAAATGCACCCTCCATTGGCAAAGAGCAAGCCATGCAGACCGTGGTAGCAGAAGGTGACGCGCCAGATGCATTGCCGTTCCTGCGACCAGTATACTTGGGCACTGTGACGTCAGATCCTTGTCTGAGAGTTCGGTGTCCGGGGATATCATCCTCACTAGCACTGCGGCCATGCTCACCAAGCATCATAGGCGATGACAATACAGGTGGTTCATCGGCTTCCGTAGATGAGCCGCTTGCAACATCGGATATAGAAGGCAGCAACGCTACTGTTCCAACTATCATTCATACTCGCAAGCAATCCGGAAATCGATCACAGCATAATAACATACCAATACTTTGTATCGGGGAATCGGATTCTACCTTGACTTCAAGCCCCGCGAAATGAAGCTCTTCTGGTCGCTTTGCATCGTCTTGCGTCTATAGAAGCTGGATTAAGTTATTACACCTACGAAGATACTTGTGCTAACCTCCGCGAAGGAACGGACAGCCGGCTCATGGATGACAGTAGCATCTGCATCTGTCTATAGTGTATTTGAGTAACAACCCAGGAATGCGTTGATATACTACGCTCACGTTACGAACGATATAGTCTATAGCAGATCCATGATCCATGATCTGGGAAATGCATAACGATCCAAGTAAGTCATAACCGTATGTCTGGTATTTCACAGACCTTCTCGATATCATCTTCATCAGAACGACGGCTTGGTGAAATAACTTCGACAAATTCGTCAGAACCTTGAGTCAATGATGCAGACGATTTTGGCGTGTCCGATCTTTCTTGGGAGGCACCATCAACTTTATCCACGAGAGTACGACGAAAACTATCGGGGCTCAGAGACATACCTCTACCTCGAGTATTTTGGCCACTAGACGGATCCCCAATGATAGCATGAGTATCTAAGGGCGAAGTCGAGACGGAAAGATTTGACTTGGGTTGCCGCGGCCCGAATAACTTTCCACCAGTACGATTTGAAGAAGATGAAAGGGGACGCAAGTCTTGAGACGTCGGAACTGTATATGAATGAAGAGGAGAAGCGACATGTGAAGTTTGTGAACTGTCTTCGTCACAAAGCGGGGCTGCACTACTGGCGGAGACAGAGGCTACATTCTGCCAATTTGATTCCTTGGTAGGCCTTGATGAGCCTTTTGCAGACGCATCACTTGAGGGTAGAACATCCTTTGATCTTGAAAATACCTCCAATCGTGCCGCCACGTTTGTCATTGATGGGCGTTCTAAGGGCTTCTGGTTCCAGGAGGATAAGCAGATAGTTTTCAGAGTCTCCGCCTCTTGGGTAGAAATTCTCTTTGGAAATGTCTCTGGAAAGGGAGGCAAATCATAGTTTTGCAATGCTGCTATTGCCTGGACATCCGACAGTCCTTCGAACGGGCGTTTTTGACTCAATAGCTCCTATCGTGTTATTGATAAGAATTGTTCTCTCTCTTCAGCGCGGCGATACTCACAAATACAGTCATCCCAAACGCCCACACGTCGGATTGCTTCGTATGTCCCATAGATCGTTCAGTCACAAGCTCATAAGCAAGGTAGCTCGACGTCCCTTTCAGGTCAGAGGTGAGTTGGGCGAGAGTCCGGCTTGCAGCCAAGATTCGAGAACATCCAAAATCGCATATGAGAGCTTCACCATCATTCGAGACGAGAATGTTATCCTTGCCAACAAACGTAGTGTTAATGATATTCGAGAAAACATCCAATACACTCCACGATACGTACAGATTTGATGTCCGAATGGATAATGCCTTCCTCGTGGAGATACGCAAGACCTTGGGCAATCCCAGAGACCTTGCGGTCTGTCAGTACGAACATTACGTGCAACGGGAGAATATTCATACCAAACGCACCACGTCGGCTTCGGGATGCGTTCTAACGTATATCCAAGCCGATCCATTATCCACCCATTCCGATATCAGTAATGGATACCCAGTCCCCCCGTCGAAATCATATCCAAGGAGAGAAAGAATGTTCTTGTGCTTCAGCTTTGACCAGACGTAAATCTCCTTCTCAAACAGCTGCACGGACAAGTCATCGATCGACAATGATCGCGTGATATCCAATCAATGGCTCACCAGTCTGATGTCATCTTTCAAATAGAATCGAAGACATTTGATAGCAACCCTAACTGAACCTCGTCCTTCTACAACGTATCGACCTCTGGAGATATCTCCATACGCACCCGTCGACACAGATTTCTTCCTTTTGGAAATGAGCCGACCCGCAAGATTTAGATGTGCAAGTTGATTGAGGATCTCTGGTGAAATATGGTATAAAGGGTTTTGATCGGTCTCCGACGCCTCACTGTCGCTGTCGTACCCGCGACCATTCATAGTACATGTACGTGCAAGGAGGTGTCGCTAAAGAGAACTAGAAGAATCGCTTCAAATATATGGGATCAGGAACCTGGGAAAATTAGTTCACAGCCATGCTGTGAACGTTTGATCTGTCTCTTTGGCTACATATTTAGTAAATCCCGACAAGACTAAACAAAGATATAACAGACTAATTCACCGGAGCTGGCTGTGCGCTGTATAAAATGCTGTCAGTTATGGAACAGGCATATGTAAGACACTATTATGCACTTCTGTGACATGCATACGTGTTCCTAGTGATGATGTGATGAGTTGTCAGATGACTCAGATCATGATGATTTAAGGTTACATAAGACGCCATGTCCAGTTCTGGCCCCTGGGTGCTCCAGTCCTTGCCAATGATTTCCAATTGAAGTCTGTTGACTGGCGGAACACAGCGATCCAATGGTCTACAGTGTGGGACTAGGCTTGTGAATCTACCTATGAACAGCACATACAGCTCTCATATTGAATTTATGGGACCTGCAGTTGTAAACCAATAAGATTAGTCTGTTATTTTGGATTTAGAAGGTAAATCCATCTAAATTATTACATAGCTTGATAAGCTCACATTCTGAATTACCAAAGTAGAATTGCTCTTAAAGATTTGTAATTGTAGTAGGATTTGAAAGTATTTTCTTCTAGTCTGACACTGTATGCACATTCTCAAATACAGTATAACCTGACATTAAGCATAGCTTTATATGTTCATTAAGGGTAATGCTTGGTATATAGGAAGCACATATTGACAGGTAGCTTCAGCTGCTGTTGAAGGTTAGGAACTGGCAGGAAGTGGTTGTGGAACCAGGCATGGTTCTGAAGTAGTGTTGCCTGTCCAGTCAAAAGCATTCAGGTCTTGTTGTTGTGCTTCATGTAGAAGAAACCTGACAACTTAATTAGTAATATTAGTCATGGAAGACAAGGATAGAATATACCTACTTGTATATTTTAAAAAAGATTAATATCTGCAATACTTTTTTCTGGTCTTATTATGTACTGAAGCCTAAAGAGAAGATACACTTGCAAAGCAAAGGTTCAGAAGCAAACTCTTGACAACACAATAGATGCAATGTCTTTTTAAATGCCATCAGTATCATTGTACAGTAGATCGTGCCGAGTTGCAATTCCACGTGATTGTAGAATTCTAGTTCAGTCCAGCCAGCCCTTTCAATGTTTCACCCGGACACAACTGGTCGGCCCTCGTCCAATTTCCACGTTTATCTTTCCATGATCAGGATGGTCATATAACCTAATACGAATGTCGCCGTAGCTGCCACCAGAGAAGATGCGAGCAGTTCTGTCGTATGATAAACAATCCGAGATATCAAAACGTTTGATTGATGCAAGAATCAATTTGAAAGAATTGGTGTCAGTCATGGATCCTTGCTGCAATAAGCTATCAGCTAGAAGCTCCCGACAGACAAACAGCAAGGAATGGAAAGCAATGCTCAGCTGTGGGCATTGTTTTTGAATTGTACACTGGGCAGTGTTTTCGCACGAAATTGATTTTGAACGGGTCGTGCTGGCCGGAATACTGAATAGTTATCAAGTAGCCAAACATGTTTTTTACATCAAGTATATTAACAAGTGATAACAAAGGTAGTATCCTCTCAGGTATTTTCATTCTAAACAGACTAGGTTTGGTAGAATATAATACAAATTTTTTATGCAGATCTTTGTGCATTGAGACAAGGTAGAGTAGACATGTAGAAGAAATTTGAGCTTAATTTGCTTTCTGTCATGTGTATACTTACACGTGCATATGGAGGCAAAAGAACATGGAGGCAAAAGAACATGAACTGAGCAAGGATGTGGAGAAGGCATTTTGAGTACTTGAGAGTTATGTACCCTTAGTAGCAGAGAGAAGTGTTGGTGTAATCAAGGATATGCATCTTCTGTGTAAATTTGCATTCTAAATCACTATATTATTTCTATATTTATTGACATTTTTGATGTTGATGATGGTGTTGATGTGTATGATGGACATGTCCGACGGTCGAATCTGCTCAATGTTGCAGTTATCCACCGAGTAGACTCAGTTGACCAACTGAACGAGAAATATGCTGAGGCAGTCAAGCGAGTAATTTTAGATGGAAGACATCATCGAGGGCCCTCGGCGAAAGTTCCTATGGAAGGGAATGGCAATATGGTATGGTATGGTATTAATGCAGTCAGTGTCATTGTACGGTAGATCGTGCCGCTTTTTATGGAAGTTGCAATTCCACGTACTTGTAGAATTCTAGTTCAGCATAGCCAGCCCTTTCGATGTTTCACGACACATCTGGTCGACCTTCGTCCAATTTTCACTGTAAGTCTCATTTCTACACTCTGTCCTTGCCACCATAAAACTCTTCTATGATGCAGAACCAAAATAACATTGCTAACGCGCTACAGCAACTTGCAAATACCCTTGCGAACCTGACAGCCCAGGCGCCGGATCTAGCTGGCGCGATAAATAATGTGCAAGGAGCACTAATGAACGTGGTTAACAACGCGGGTCTCGGCGATGCCGAAATTCTACTTTATGAGTAGGTTATTCTGTCTTTCTGTCTTCCATGACTAATTAAGTGTCAGGCTTCTTCTGCGTGAAGCACGACAACACAACATGAGAGCATTCAACTGGAGAGGCCCCGCTGACGCAGAACCACACCTGGTTCCACCACCACTTCCTGGTTTTCAGCAGCTGGAGCTACCTGAAGGCGTGCAGTTCCCACAAAACACTCATCAATTCTGGAGGTTAACCGGTGAGTATTCTATTTCTCAGTGTGTCGCGCAGAGACCTTATTTCTTTCAAGCGGCTAGCTATCGTGCTATTTTACTCGCATACGAACAAGCTATTGACGGTAGCCGCTATACGCTTCAGGATCGCCTTCGCAAGTTTATCACCCTTCCACCATTTGATGGTTAGAGAATGAGGCCGAGTTTGTTTCGGGTATTTGCAACGTTATATGTTTGGCTATTCTTCTCGTATTTCACTTGATCTGTTCTGCGCCTCGGGGTTGTAGTCTGTAACTCTGTAGCTTCGATAGTACCACACAGCACATGTGCATATATATATACATATATATTGTTCTATTTTGATTATGCATCAGATGGAATGTATCGGCGAAGGTTCTTATGGAAGGAAGAGATGGGAGAGGCGATGGCCGAGAGCGGGCGGAGTTTGAAATGTGCCCAGATAGGATAGGACGAGCCAGCGAATGGCGGACGCCCAACTTTTTCGTCCGGACGTCCATCTGCCCTCGTCGTCGCCGTCGTCGTCGCGCACAGGCCGCTCTTTTCGCCGCTTTCGCCTTCGCCGCCGCTGCCCTCGTCGCACACGCCCCGCCGCTCCCCGTCCACAGCTGGCGCGCACGCACGTCATTTGGGCTTTTGTTCGCGTTCTGCCTCTCTCCATTTTTATCTATTGATACCGCACCACCTTCAGTCGCTACTTTCCTTGTGTTGTTTGTGCGTGTCTCTCTTTACAAACCCCCTCACACTCGTTTGTCCTCCTCCTGCCGTGCTTCCGCACACCCCGCTCCTTCCTTTCTTATTCATATCTATATTGATATCTGATCTTTTCCGTGCTTTTTAATTCTCTGAACACTTTTCCGTCGCCCGTTGTGTGCCTTTTCTGTCTGTCCTCCACAACCATTCCAATCTTTTTACACACCTTATGGCCATGGACGACGCTCAGACAGTTTTCGCGTACCCGCCGAGCTATTCGTTTGATCTCGATATGTCAAAGGTTCGTTTTTTTTTCTTCTTTTTTCATTCATCTTGTCCTCATTCTTCGCATCATGCTTTTTTGAATTCCCTTTTTGGTCTTATTGGGCCGGAAAATTTCTCTTACTTACCGTATTGTATTTTACAGAGGCCGCTCGAAATGACCGGAGGACCAGAGACCAAGAAAGCACGATGGTCACCCAACTCATTTTCCAACAGTCCCGTCGTGAACTCTACTCGCGACTTGTTCGCTAATTACGGCTACGGCAATCATGCTGCCATCAATCAGCCCCAGCAACAGCAGAATCAGCAGAACGCGGGGTATGGCACGGGCAGCCTGGGACTTGGCAACAGCAACGGCCAATTGTACTCAACCCCATCTCTCACTGTTAATACCGCGACTGGTGTGAATGGCTCTGGTATGACCTCGCAGATCAGCCCGAGCTCGGCTACATCGCCATTCCCGAATATGCAGTCTCAGAATAATGGCTTTGGGAATTATGGCATGAACGGAATGCTTGGTATGGGCATGGGTATGGGTATGCTTGGTGTTAATGGATTCCCATACAGCCCTCAAATGGGATCTTTCCAACAAGTGAGTATCACGATCTTATCTTTTCATTTTCGTACACGTTTTACTCACGCGTATCTAGAATTTCGGTCAACAGCGCATGGGTAACTTGAACGTGCCGATGACCCCAACCTCGGGATATTCTCCCGTCGCGCTTAACGCCGCTCTGGGTTCTGCAGGCAACGCGACTGCACGGACAGTCTATGTCGGCAACTTGCCGTCAACTGCATCCGTCGACGAGCTTCTCAACCTCGTCCACTTCGGCCCGCTCGAGTCCATCCGAGTCCTTCCTGAGAAGTCGTGTGTCTTCTTGAGCTTCCTCGACGGTGCGACGGCAGCAGCATTCCACGCTGATGCGACTGTTAAGAAGTTATCGTTGCACGGTCAGGAACTAAAGATAGGCTGGGGCAAGCCAAGTCCTGTACCAAGCCAGGTTGCTCTTAGCATTCAGCAGAGCAATGCGAGCCGGAACGTATACATTGGTGGACTCGATGAAAACATGACTGAGGAGCAACTTCGTGACGATCTCAGTCGTTTCGGTCTTATCGACCAAGTCAAAATTGTGCGCGACAAGAACATTGGATTTGTTCACTTCTTGAGCATTTCTACGGCTACTAAGGTTGGTTCGGTTCTTCGCTTTGATTTTATCTTATGAACCGGTTTTGATTTTATATTTCCCCCTTTTTTTCCCCCTCTTTAGGTCGTTGCGACTTTGCCTACTGAGCCCGTATGGGCGGGCAAGCGCATCAACTACGGCAAGGATCGCTGTGCATACATACCAAAGTCGCAGCAGGCAGCAGCACAGGCAGCCCAAGCCGCTGCTGCACAGTCCCTTGTTGCACAGTCTGCAGCGCAACTGTCACCATTGCAGACTTCTCCGTTCTCACCATATGCACCGTTCTCGCCTGAAGGTGCTAATGCGCTGGGTGCAGCGAGCCTTAACCGCACGGTGTATCTTGGGAACATCCATCCTGAGACGACTACGGAGGATCTGTGCAACTCCATTCGGGGAGGTGTTCTGCAGAGTATTAGGTATATGCAGGATAAGCATATCGCCGTGAGTAAAGTTTTTTTCCTGCCTATTTTTAGATCACGTGCTAATAAGCATACGCATTACAACAGTTCGTCACCTTCATCGACCCTACTGCGGCCTTTACCTTCTACCAGGTCGCATCGTATCAAGGCCTCACTCTCAATAACCGACGTCTCAAGGTCGGTTGGGGCAAGAATTCGGGTCCTCTTGCACCCTCACTTGCACTTGCTGTTCACTCGGGTGCGACACGTAACGTGTACATCGGAAACATCGAGGACTTCGATAAGTTCAACGATGAGAAGTTGAAGAGAGACTTTGGCGAGTTTGGTGATATCGAACTCGTCAACTTCCTCAAGGAGAAGTACGTCTCTTTTCATCTCATTTTTTCTCGGGAACAGACACTAATGATTGAGGAATCTTTGATAGGAACTGCGCGTTTGTCAACTTTACGAACATTTCGAACGCGATCAAGGCGATCGACGGGATCAAGAGCAAGCCCGATTACACAAACTTGCGTATTGCTCATGGGAAGGACCGGTGCGCGAACCCACCGCGTTCGGGCCCACAGGGCGGTTCGGGAGGTATGAGACGCTCAGCGAGTGGGAACACAGCGGCTAGCGTCGCTTCGCCACTTCCGGATTCCAATGCAGCGGAGTTTGAGCTGGACGTTCAGGATGCAGGGTATGCGGATGCAGATTTAGCGGTGGGGAATGCAGAGATGTTGGTGAAGGACGACATCGTCGCCGTGAATTAAGTGCGCTTCTCCACCGCGAATCGGAATGAGGTGCTTTAATTCGTGTTGTTTATTTGGATTTTTGGTTTGGCGAATGTTGACGTGGTGCGGTTTAGTTCGCCTGTAATATGTATGTCCTGTCCTGTGCTGTTCGAAATACCCCATGCCTCTCTCTGCCTCTGCCTCCCCTTCCTCAGTTCTGGCTCCGTCTCCTATATCTCCTCCTATCTCCTCCTGTTTCGTCTCGTTTTTCGTCGTTTCGTGATCTCCTGATCCCGTGATCTCTTCGTTCTCTTGTTCTTTAGTTATATTCGTAATATGGCGCTCCCTCTTCCCTCTTCCCCTCGCTCTCCTTCTCTGTCTCTATCTGGCTTTGGCTGTCTCATCTCATCTCACCTGCCTCTCCTGCGACTTGACTTGACTTAGCCACGAACGATATTTCGATATTTCGATGTTCGATAATTCGATAACCGATTATCCAATCCCATGTAACGTCCCCACCTACCTACCTACCTACCTCATCATTCAAAAATTTGACGCGATTACATGGAGATGGAGGCCGAGTTGGAGATGATGATGAAGATCGAGAGATGTACCCCAGACTCAGAGCAGACTTAAAACACTCAACGTGACGAACAGAACGACGAAGAAGCAGAACGGAACGAAATTGTTATCTCAGCTCAGGCGTTGTTTCCTACCTATCTTTCCTCCTCTCCGTCCAACTTTACTGGTCTCGAATCGACTCGATTCCGTGCTGTGCTATTTATCGTATATGCGTTATTGCGTATCAGGCATCTTTCGAATCGCCCACGCCGTACCTCCCTGCACATCGATATTCATCCGTTAATAAATGCCTGCTTACCTGGCGGATGGGGGATGAGGAGAATAGGTGCAAAAAGAGGGAGGGACACGTAGGATTAGTGTAGGGGAAGGAGAACGGCAAAATTCCCCTCTTCTAATTTCTCTGTCCATTGTGTCCTTGCTTCCTCTGGCCACTTCATCGCGTCATCTTCATTCTGCCTTTGCTCCCGTTCATCTGTTCCAGACATCCTCGGGCTCCTGTTGAACATTCGCCTTTCCCCCTTATTTTTTCCCCCCTTTTTTCCCTTTTACTTTCGTTTTCTTTCTTCCACTTTTTCAAGGTTGACTTTCGAATATTTGAGTTTCGAGTTGAGAAATTGAGATCTTATTATTACATATGTTTATCCTTTATCTCTTCTTTTTCCCTCTCCTTTGTCTTTCGACGTATTTACTTACCTTCATTTGTGTTTCTTTTTGTTCGGTTGATAGTTGATAGTTGATAGTTGATAGTTGATAGTTGATAGTTGATAGTTGATGTTAATATTGCCTTTGTGGCTGTGAGTACAAGTAGTTGAGTTAGGGTATGGTTGATTTTGGGGAGTATAGTATCTACTACCTTAGTAGGTCGTGTCAGTACGTTTGGTTGAGCATGTGGGTGGTAAGCTTTAGTTTAGTTTAGATTAGTTTAATTTACAAAGGAGTGTAGTGACTGATCTCTGGTGCTTGGTGGTGATAAGTAACTAAGTGGGATGAGGTTTGACAGTGAGAAAGTATAATTTTGTTAATTTGAGTTACTCAAGCTATTATTTAGTCCTGTCTCAACAACAGACACTTCCCCTGAATTGGTGTAAAACTAGTTCATTTAAAAATAAGTATCTTCACAGTAATTGAGCAATAATTGTTTTTAGATTAGAGTATTCTAGGAATAATGTAACAATTTTGTGATACCATCAGTGTATATGGTGGCATTAATAAATGATATTATAAGACAATGATACTTTCTCCTATTTCGAGTAGAGAAGTACCATAAAACCTTGTGGCAAAAGAATATTGTGAATAACATGTAAGATTTTCAAGACTTTTTTATTCTCTATTCTCTATTATTATCATCTTAACATTTTGTCTTGACAAGCTACTACTCAACTGGAGAGCTGATAGTAACCTGCCAAAGCATCCTCTTATTTCTTCTGGTCAGCCTTCTTCTTAGCATCCTTTACAGCCTTAGTGTTTGTCCAGCTGCCAAGAGGATCCAACTTGTCTCTTGCATCTGTCAGGAGCTTGCTATGTTGATCAGCTTTGATTTCTACCTTCTTCAACTCTTTACTGTTGATGTCCTTTACACCTGTGGAAAGAAAGGTTATGGATATGATAATATATCTGGATTGTCAATTGGTCAACTTATGGAGAATGTACTTGGAAGGTGCTCTGCCAATGAATTCTGTCTCTTCATTAATGTGTACTGTGCATCTGTACTGTTTGACAACTAAATAAGTAGAGACCCACTCTCAGTAACAATGTATAGAAGCAAACATGGACTACTAATCACACAAACCCATGCCAGTTTCAAACAACATAGTTCTGATAGCTGGTGATTTGGATACCATTTGTTCTTGTCTCCTTAAGATGTATTGACTACTTGACTTATTATTGTTTGTTGCTTGAGTGCTTGTTGTCTGGTCCTTCCAAGTTGCTGAATGGTGCTTCTTTTATACCTGATTATTGGTCCTAGGTATAGTACTAGTTTTTGTCTTTCTCTATTGACATCATGTACCTTGCTTCCCTTTGTTCATACATTATGTTACTTAGTAGCATGAAACAACCCATCCATGTTTGAAATAAGAAGCTGGGCAGATGCAACTCAATGTATCAAGATAATCAGTATCAATTCTTAGTACATCATGTTCTAGTGTATCCCAATTTTATTTGTTTCCATGTAAGTCTTCCTCACATTCTGCAAGCTAGCCTTCCTAGAGAAGTTGAAGTGTTGTTATTTTGTAGAACATTATCATGGAGAAAACTCACTTTCTGTAGTATACTTGTTAAACAACATTATAGTAACATAACAACTTTAAATAATATATTATTGTAAGATCTACAAGTCTGAGGATTATAAGAAGACTTGGTATAGATTCAAATAGAGGAAACAATATCCTATTGTTAAAAGTAAATAATTACTTACTATTCTTTCCCCCCTTTATACAATTCAATATCTTTATAATACATATTATACTATAATCTTTACAATTAATCATATAAAACAAATAAGTGTTACAAGATGTAGAGACAGGACTACCTATAATTGTATAAGTATAGAGTACTGTCTGAACTTGTATACTAATGATAGGCCTTGGTCAACTCAAGAATATTTTGTAAATATAGTCTTGTTTTAGTCTAGAATATTGATTCTATAATGTGAGTCTTTAATGTGAACAATACTATAAGACTGTAAGAAATCTTACTTATCTCTGTTTCTGAATACTATACTAAATACAAAGTCCTGAACATACTAACCTTTATATTGTCCTTATCTTGTATAAGCTAAATACAAAGTCCTGAACATACTAACCTTTATATTGTCCTTATCTTGTATAAGCAAATACATTATTTTCTCAGCTCTATTATAGTCTGTAGTATCTACTATTCCTTATTCTAAGTATTCAGAGATACTATAAAACATCTTATAACAATTGTAACACTACTAGTATGTACTTACATACATACATATAACAGGCCTTGAGTATATAGTAGTAGGGAACATATTGTACTATCCTATTTAGAACATATTAAATACAGTTTAACAGTTTCCTGTCTGAGCTGACCTACTTAGTACTAAAGTTCAGAATAATGTTCCTACTAACTCATATAAACTTCTAATAGATTCTAATCAGTTTCTCTTACATAATCAGTATTTTTAACAAGTCACTATTTATCTTAATACTTTTGTATTAGTAACTGTAACATTAGTAGACTAATCCTTTTAGGTCTCTTTTAGTATAGTAGTTCTACACTAGGAGAACTTAGGGAAATCACAATATACTAGTAGAGTATTCAGAATTCTAGTAGAAAGTAAACAAAGGTATACTTTAATAAAATTATAGTATTAAACAAATACTATAGATTGTAATCACATTAAGTAGAGTATATATAATTGTTAGTGTTTTGAGGTTGTAATGTTTCCCTAAGAGTTAGTCACACAAGTAGGGGTTCAGTAGGCTCTGCTCATAGTGTATAAGTGTTAATACAAGTTAACTGTATAGTTTGTAATGAGCTTTATTGTCCTTAGATTGAAGTAATATATATACTATCTAATATTGTATGTCTTGGATGTATGTCTCAGAAGACATGTCTCTACAATAGTGTATATATCACAAGATGATGAGTTTATCACAAGACAATGACTTTATAATGTCTCAGTTAGAATATATACAATATAAGGACAAGAGACACTGAGCAGTCAATTGTCACCTTACCCCTTGTTCTTGCATGCCTTCTCTCTTTACAGGTTATGAGCCTTGCACTCCCTGCCTGTATTAACTTAGCAATATGGTTCCCCCTCACACTGATACACACTGTAAACCAGCCAACATACTCAAATACTTTGGTCAAAACATCACCATGCTTAAGACTGAAGCAAACTACAAGATGTGGCATTACTGCATTGTTTCTAGTGTTGCAGCTATGTGCTTCAAACACTTACTAAAGGATGAACCACAGAATGAAGCTAAGAGGGAGATAGCTAAGGCCATTCATACATACATAGTTAATAACATTACTGATACTATATTAGCAAACTATATGCATTTTGATATGTCTATCCCTCAGCTAATGAAGGTGCTTGAAGAATGCTTCAACCCTCAAACAGTATATAAAAAGGCTATTGACAAATCAGCACTGTTCATCTGTAGAGATCATGTTAAACACTTCAGACATACATTAGACAGACTTGAGAAAGTATATACAACCCTGTCTGTCAACAGTAATCCACTAAGAGACTCTACATAAAGCAGCAATATTGCTTGCTACCCCTGAACAATATACACACATAGTAAATACAATAATACAATCTACTGATGCCTAAAACAAAGGCAAACCAGTCAATGAACATAAGAAAGTTGAACTAAAGTAACTAATTCTTATATTGTAGAATGCCTACAACAATTACTATACTAAACAAGCACAAGATTCTAATGATCAGACAAAGAATAATACACACACTAATACAATGTATAAAGCAAATAAGTAGAGGAAATTCAATCTGCTGAATCTGTTCAATCTGCCAAATCCATTCAATCTGACAAAAGCAAAATGTTTCAATTGTAGAAAAACAGGACATTTCTCTAAGGAATGCTGCAAACCTCCTACTAAAGCTATGAAGCTTGCCCACACTAAACATTAAGCTAACATTGTACATAAAACGAACCAAACTGTGGAAAACACAACAAACACATTTATTATTGAAAACCCAAACAAAAACAATGTTGAATTAAAGGAAGGCAACATTGAAATGAATGATAACACCTATACCCTTATTCTGAGCAACCAGGACAAACAATTCAAACAATACACTTCCTAGGTATGTACTAACATATTTACAAATACAATCATAGCTAATGAGAAATCCTATATGTAAACAATGGATTTACTTGATTCTAGTGTATTAATACATGCTACCCCTTATCTATTTCGATTAACAGATGTACACAACATAACTCCTACAATTGTAACTATTACAAATAGATCAACAATGACTCTTAATCAAGCTGGATCTATGTATATCAAAATCCTGAAGAATACATGAGAAAGAAGCATTATAACATTACAAAACATCTATTACTATCCACAAATGAACTTTTCCCTCATAAGTCAAGTGCTACTATGTAGGGAAGGCTATTCTTTTATGTTTACAAACAATAATTGTACTATAACATTACCATGTAACAAATATGTCAGACATATACAATTGAGAAATAACTTGTATATTTTGTACAATAACCATTTGTTAAAAACAATGAACAAACTATCTATTTATGATATACATAAACACCTTGGACATATAAGTTACAATTATATTAAATGATTATTAAAAACACAACCAAGTGTACTATCAACTAAAATAATGAACTATGAAGAAAAAGAATGTATTGAATGTATAAAAGCAAATATTGAACATACTCCAATACCAAAACTACATTAATCTCCTCTTACAAATCAATTTGGAGATCTTATTCATATTGATATCATTAGTCCTATTGAACTGTACACATATAAGAACATACACTACTTATTAACAATTGTAGACAATTCTACTTGTTAGTGTATAATGCTCAAATTACAAACAAAATCTGATGCATATATACAATATGTATGATGGACAACTAAAATATTTACACAGTACAGAATTAAAATAAAGCTTTTACAAAGTGATAATGATACTATATTCCTTAGTAAAGATTTCCAACAATATTTAGATTCACAAGGAACAAAACAAAGATTAACAGTACATTATACTCTACAACAGAACAGAATAGTAGAACAAACTCATAAAACTATATTTAGAGGTGTAAGAGCATATCTAACATCTACTAAATTACTGTTTACATTATGGGCCAAAGTAGCAATTCATATTACCTATATTCATAATAGAACACTGTGTACTGTATTAAATTATAATACTCCACATTACAAATGTTACAGAACTCACAGAACAATTGATAATATACACAAATTTAGTCAATATATTATCATTTGTAATGAAAATCCTACAAAAATACAATAATGAGGTATCATTGCTTGTTAGATAGGATTAGACAATGAAAGTAAAGGCCATAAAACTTGGCACAATAATAAAATCACTATCAAACAAAATATCCAATTTCTCAAAGGTAAATCTCCTCAAATTGAAGGGGAGAAAATAGATAATACAAATAACAATACAAACAAGTGTTTAATAATTAAAAATAATGAAACAGACAATAGAATAACAAGAACAGACAACAATGATACAGACAACACTGATTCTAATAAGAAAGGAAAAGTGGTAGAACCAACAGACTTAACAGACAACAAAGTTAAATTAACTGAAAAAGAAGTAGAACCTAAACTATGTTGATCAGAACAGAAACAGAAACTAACAGAACATACTATTAAGCTTGAACAATGTATAGAGAATAAATGTATAACAAAACACATGTATGTACTTAGTAAAAAGGATGAAGATAATATTGCCATTCATTTAACAGAATTTAATACTAAAATAAGTGAAATACAATTGGATCCAACTTCATTTTATGAAACAATCCAATGTCTAGATTGTGATTCATAGATTACAGCTATAAAAGACAAAATAAAACAATTAGAAAATCATAACACATAGGAAATTACAAATCCATACAATAATATTAACATTATTAGAACACAATTTGTTTATAAAATAAAGCAATACACTGACAATAGTATAGAAAAATACAAAGCACAATTAGTAGTTCAAGGAAACTATCAGATTGACAGCCTTGACTATCATACAGACAATTTATTTGCTCCTACTACTAGACTATCTACAGTGTGATTAATATTAGTATAGGCAGTATCTAATAATTATGAAATACATCAGATAGACATAAAATCAGCATATCTATATGGACAATTGATGGAAGACAAAGAAATATATGTTAAACCTCCTCTAGGTAACTTAATAAACAGATTACAGAATGGACAAATATTACAATTACAAAAAGTACTATACAGATTAAAACAAGCTGGTAGAAGATGGTATAAAACACTATCTAATATACTACTTAAATACAGATTAACAAAATCCAAACATAATAATACTGTATTCTTTGCAAAGAAGAAAGAAATAACTGTAACTATATTATTTGTACATGTCAACAATATTACTATTACAGTAATGAATAATAATACTATTGTAATGATAAAACAATCTATTATACATTATTTACAATATACAGACAGTAGCAAATTACATTAGCTACTTAGTATAGAGATTCAATACAACAGAGAGTATAGATTCATCAGGATGTGTCAGACACATTATATTAATAGTATAATTGAATGTTACAAACTTACAAACAAACAAAGTGTACAAACACTCATACAACCTGGTACACAATTAAAAACAGTATTGTAAACTAATAATGATAGAAAACAAATGTCTAATATACTATACCTGAACATGGTTAGTGTACTTAGATACATTGTAGACTGTATACAGCCAGATATAGTATTTGCAACAAATCAGTTAGCTAAATACCTTAATGACCCTAGTATGGAGCATTATCTGGCACTTAAACATTGTTACATGTACTTAAAAACTACAAACAATGTCTGGCTCCAACTTGACAGTACAAATCAGTCAATATTAAACAGATATACAGACATGGACAGTATGATGCAAGAAGGGCATTGTGTAATATCAGGATATGCATTTTACTTGAGTGATTCATTAGTTTTATGGTCAAGTAAAAGACAAACACTAGTGGCAAATTCAATGTATGAAGCTGAATTAATAGCTCTTGTAAGAGGAACACAAGAAGCAATTGCACTTACTCATTTAGCTGAAGAGATTCTGCAGGTCTCTGAAGCACTAATTAATATTTATTACAATAACAACACTGTTATACAAACAGTTACATTAGACAAACTCAAATACTCAGAACAGACAAAGCATTTAGATCATAAGAAAGATTTTATTAAATGCTATATTGAGTTAGAGTACATAAATGCGAAATACATACAGACAAACAATCAAAGAGTGGATATATTAACAAAAGCACTATGTGTACCACAAGTCAAACATCTTACCAGTTTACTCAGACTAGTAAGAGTTTGAAGGGGAGTATCACAAGATAATGAGTTTATCATAAGACAATGACTTCATAATTTTATTTTTACAGTATATTTGTAAAATGTTTGTGTACTTTACAGTTGTTTTCATAAATATTGTCACACATGTGATTCATGATTTTTGTCACACTAAGTACACTCAAATACAAAATCTACTATAACTCAAATAATACTTAACCAAATTACATGATCTAAGTTGTAAAAATTATACTTTTGAAGTGTCTTTCATATTCCAGAAAAAATGAAGTAAAATGAGCAAAATTTGAGTAAGATACAACACAATATGTGAGTTTTCCCTATATTTCATGTATATGAGTTTTCCTGGCCCTAAAACTGATTGTACAATACTATAAACTAGTATAAATGAAGAATATAACTTTATTGTTAATTTACATATTGAATCCTAACTAGGATACAGAATACACATATAAGCATAATACATATTTAAGTTTGCTAAAATTGAGCATTTTCCCCCAACCTCTCTACACTCAGGGAAGGTTCTTCTGAGTATTATTTATATTTGTAAATTTATTATAAATAAAATATATTAAATATAAGTACTTTTATAAGTTATAGTAAAGTTAGAGAAGTTAGAGAAGTACTATTAAAGTAGTATATAGAATAATGACTTTCTACTTCATTTAGACTAGAAATCCATACTAAGTCTATTAAAACTGTTTGAAACTAGTCTAATTTATTTGGAATGAATTTAAAAACATGAATA
>NW_006760386.1:5954653-5971357 GCF_000271605.1 Fomitiporia mediterranea MF3/22
CTGTAGGTACAGCACATGTATCTCAGTAAATACTTAGAATTAAGGAAATTCCTCACATAAATCTTTAGATATTCATGTTTAAGGACTTATTATGCAAAAATAATAATTTATTATTACAAATTACAAGAAGAGAGATAAATATATGATCTACTTCTAAAAAATAGAAAAAAATGCACACATGACTGTATATAGCAAAACATGTCTCAACATCAGTATGATTTTCATAGGGAATAGGGGGGTGCTGTGTGGCCAGTACTCACTCAAAACAAGCCAGTACAGTATGAATCCATCAAAATTAATTCTCCTACATACTTACAATATATTTACAGGAGGAATTATGCTAAAACAGCTTTCTAGAGTCCTCAAAAGACAATGTGAAGCTCTTCAGTTAGCACAGGGTATGAGCAACTTGACACAGTCAAGATACAGCTGGATTGAGACATAGTAAACAGGATGAAAGCAACAGAACTTAAAGCACAACTAGACAAGCTTAGACAGACAGATACCCAGATACTCATAGACTCTAGGATAAGGACTAAGGCAGAAAAATTGAGGGAACTTCTAGCAGCATTAGACTGGATGGATACTAATCAATAAATTATACTGTAATTTACATATTGCACTTCATTTCACTGATTTCTTTGTCTTCTTAATGTAATTCTCAAGTAATAAAGTGAAAACCAATACTTAATTGATAAATCCAAGGCTTCAGCATTGTCTCTGAGTGGTTGTTAGTGATTAAGAGCAAGACACAACTATACATATACACTCAAATCCACTTCATTTCATTGGTTTTGCTTATATTTTTGTATATTTGTGTATAATAAACCTCTATGTACTACTCAGAATATAATAACTAATTTTACAGGTTGCTGGAAGACCTCAGCCAAGAGGTATGACTTGGCAACAATTCACACACATGCATTGAGTCTCAAAATGAATGTTCAACTCAAAATAAGTACTGCAGAAGTGCTCAGTAATCTTGATTAGTATCAGACAATTGATCTGTAATTTAAAATCAAGAAGATTTCTTTAGATCTTCTTGCTTTGAAATTTTTCTTCTCTTCTCAAAAATGTTAACATGTGTTTTGATTGTATCTACTACATTTGGTAGGTATCTAAGCTCTGCCCCAAAAAAAGCTGCCTGTACATCATATGAGAAATGCTGACCCCCATTATTTGTTCTGTTTGTATTTGTATTATTATACATGTAGTTTGTTTTGTATTCTTACACTCAATGTGTAATTATAATTGTAATTTGTTTGTATTGTTTTGTTTGTATAGTTAATACTATATTTAATAACAATGTGTGTGTTATTGATTTGTTTATTGTTAATTCATATTTTTGCACATTTGAATTATGTTACTAGTAGTTTTTCCACTTTTACTTTTGTAGTGAAACTGTTGAATCATACTTGTAAAATGTACTGTCAATGTTATTATAATGTCCTCTATTCATCATGTATCATCTTTATTCATGTTTGTTTCATATTCATACCTTTTTAGTATTTAAGTGAAACAATACAAATGTACTATATGTTTAAAACATAAATAATGTGCCTAAATAGACTTACAAACAGTCAGATGATAAAACAAAACAAATTACAACAAATACAGCTGTTTTCAAAATTGTTGTCACACGTGCAATTCGTGATTTTCGTCACACTAAGTACACTCAAATACAAAATCTACTATAATTCAACTAATACCTAACCAAATTACATGATCTAAGTTGTAAAAATTATATTTTTAAATTATCTTTCAAATTCCAGAAAAAACAAAGTAAATTGGGCAACATTTGAGTAAGATACAACACAATATGTGAGTTTTCCCTATATTTCTTGTATATGAGTTTTCCTGGCCCCAAAATTGATTGTACAATACTATAAGCTAATCTAAATGATGAATATTACTTTATTATTAATTTACATATTGAATTATAACTAGAGTACAGAGTATACATATAAGTATAATACATATTTAAGTTTGCTAAAAATGAGCATTTTGCCCTAACCTCTCTACAGTCAGGGAAGCTTCTCCTGAGTACTATTTATGTTTGTAAATTCACTCTAACCAAAACATATCAGATATGAGCACTTTTATAAGTTATAGTATAGTTTTATAAGTCAGAGAAGTACTGTTAAAGCAATATGTATAATAATGACTTACTACTTAATCTAGACTAGGAAATCCATGCTAAAACTATTAAAAGTGCTTAAAACTAGTATAATTTATTTGGAATGGATTTATAAACATGAATAGTACTCAGGAGAAGCTTCCCTGACTGTAGAGAGGTTAGGGCAAAATGCTCATTTTTAGCAAACTTAAATATGTATTGTACTTATATGTATACTCTGTACCCTAGTTATAATTCAATATGTAAATTAATAATAAAGTAATATTCATCATTTAGATTAGCTTATAGTATTTTACAATCAATTTTGGGGCCAGGAAAACTCATATACATGAAATATAGGGAAAACTCACATTTTGTGTTGTATCTTACTCAATTTTTGCTCATTTCACTTTAGTTTTCATGGAATATGAAAGTTAGTTTAAAAACATAATTTTTACAACTTAGATCATGTAATTTGGTTAAGTATTAGTTGAATTATAGTAGATTTTGTATTTGAGTGTACTTAGTGTGACGAAAATCACGAATTGCACGTGTGACAACAATTTTGAAAACGGCTGTAAAACCTTAATCAACCTTAATATGAAGTGATCTAACATATTATAAATGATATTACAAATTGCAAACAATACAATGCTTTAATATAAAGGTATAGAACCACTATGTTTTGTAATAGATATGTTTAATATTAATATATGTGTACTTTACATTTGTTATCAATTAATGTGTCCTTTGACTTTACAAACTATAATGTTATTTGTATGTTTGTATTGTTTTATTGTTGTAATAATTGGAACAGTACTAGGGAAGTGCTAAACACTGTTACAAACAAGTTCTGTTGAGTTCCAAGTTTACTAACACATACAGAATACTGACAGGACAAAGGTATCTTTGTTATAGTTAGGAATAAGAACTAGTCTATGTATATGTAAGAACTCACCTTTGTTATAGTCAGGAATAAGAACTAGTACAACAAAGGTAAAAGATAAAAACTATATATACTAAGAATAAAGAGTACAGGCATTAGATGTTCCTTTAAACACTAATTTTGTTTTCCCCTGCATTTCTTTCCACATTAAAAATTTACTAAAAAACTTATGTATCTAATGATTATATGTATAATACTATATGCCTGAATTTTTCCAAGCTATTAAGTACTATAAAAAAATTAATATGAAGATAAGAAAAAAGTAAGATTTTGTCACAAAAGTCATTCCTTTGAACACCCCTGTGACACTCTATTATACTGGCATGTATTCAACCTGTCCACCCCTATCTTCTCAACTTACACTCCTACATTCACTCTTAGCTCACTCCTCTTACTCTTGTTTATACAGGCAATCATTCTATAATCATATCTGTACCTTTAGACAAAATTCCTACATTATTCATTGTGTCTTCACAGGTCTAGGTTGTATTCACTACATTCAGACACTGCTTCTTCTTTATCAAGGCCCCTCTCTTGTATTATGTTGTCCTGGACTTGTTTTTTTTGTTGGTCTAGAAGGTTTAAGGCTCTAATAAGCTCTTAAGAGCTCTTCCTCCCTTTAAGTAGAGCATTTAGCCTGCCATTTGGCAAGCTCTTTGTTATAGTGAGTCTTGATTCATTTCCATTCACTTTCAATCATATTATTAACTTCCTTCTTCCTTTTAGCCTCCTCCTTTCTTGCCTGAACCTCCTTCTCTTCCCTTTCCCTGTATTCCTTCTTCTGTCTGAGCTTTTCCCTAGTCTCATCTAAGGTTATAATCTTTAGCATTCTATCATTAAATATTTATGAGTTCTCTGTTGTTTTTCCTTTCTCCTTCTTATATAAAGCATTCCAGAGCCTAGCATTAAGAAGGGAGGCCAGAACAAGTTGTACTGACTATAGAATAGGACTGTTAAGAGATAATAAACAAAAAGAGAGAAAAATTTATTTATTTAGTAAATGTTACAAACTAATACTCTCAACCAATGTGTCATTAGGACTGTAGGTCAGTGTAGATCAGTGCAGATCAATGTAGATCAATGCTGATCATTTTACTCTCTTGTCACACTTTTTGAGCATTTTTAACAAATTACACAATATTAATTTAAGGACTAGTCTATACAATATAATAAAACATACATATTGTAGCTCTAAAGTAGAGGAATACAAAAATATAATTTTTATGTTGAACACTGTAGCATAAGTAGTAGTAAAAAATTTGTTAGTAGCCTTATATTTGGAATTCATTCAATTTCAGCAGTATTGAATTTCTATACACTTTTCTACAAAATCAATTTCCTTCAGAATTCATATATATATAGTACATGTATGTATCTACATTTCTCTATTTTTTTTGAGTTTATTGGTTGAGTTATGTATGAATTAGAGAGGGGTGTTCAAAGGAACATCCCTGTTTAAAGGAACAACTAATGCCTGTATGTGACTCAGACAATAGGGAAACATAGTGTAAACACAAAAGAGGAAATGTGTGTAACTCTAGGGTCCACACAGAGAAGGTCTAGGTTTAGAAGAAGGTCTAGGTTTGGGAAATGTGGTTCTACACTAGGAGAGGTACAGAACTGTATAGAAACTGTTGTAAACTATAGAGTAGGCTTACACTCTTTCCTCCTCTGAAAAAATAGTACTCTTATAAGAGTGTAAGACTAACTATACCTATAGTACCTTAGAGGCCATTCTTTAGAGTTTAGACTCTACCTTCCATTTATATCCCTACTCACCCTATCCTTCCTATTCTACTAAATACTATCAACCTTACCCTCTATACCTTCTGTCTACAATCTACAATACTTTGTATACTTTCTTATCTCCTTTCACCAGACCTAGCCAGTTGAGAGTATGTTACAGAAATAAGGTGTTATCATTTAGGACATAGTACTTTAACTGACTTGTATAAAAACTAGAGAAGGTCTGATTAGAGTCAGGTAACTCTAACATATATTCTGACTTGTCTGAGTTGGCTACAATTATAAATTATAGTCTGTTATAATGTAGTATAAACTTTACAACACATTCTAGTGTTTATATAAGATAATCCTAGTAGTAGTTATAAGTAGAGAGTATAACTTAATCTTCTACTACAAAACAGTCCTCTATAGTACAGTCCTGGTTAGTATAATGTGTCTAGCATGTCTTTACTACTAGAAGGGTGTCTTATACCTTTATAATATTCTAGTGTATGTAGGTAAGGAATTCTACAGCTTGTGTCTCTAGGAAATCTGCTTACAACAGTTTCAGATATTGTATAAGTAGTAAGACTGTCTATAGTAAGCAGCCATATTATAATTAGAACAGGGAATAATCTGTAGAGGTATTAACTATGTTTATAAGACAGAATCACACTCATAAGAGCTGAGCCTACTACTCTTACTGTTAACAATCTACATAAAAGTGTAACAACTAACTTACTATCTTATTAGTACACTTACTAGCCCTATATGTCTCTAAGTAGTATACTATTAACATCTTCAGCTTTACACCTGTTTACACATGTAATACAGTCTAAAATCTAGACAGGAACAAGTAGTTCTAGTCAGAAACAATTTCCTAAGGTAAGCTGTTTTTATAATACTATTTATCAAAAAACAGTCCTACAAACTCCTCTACTATCATGTCTATCCTATAAGGCTCAATTCTAATGTCTGCTCTACCTAGCCTATCTGTCATTATTACTATTCTGTTGTATCTACTGTTTTCTGACAGTAGCTTAACAAAGTCAATTATAATACTCTTAAAACACACATTTAGGACTAGAAGCAGATGTAACAGACTAACAGGTTTTGTAGTCAGGTTCTTGTTCTGTTAACACACATTATATCTAGGAATGTAATTCTACTTAAGGTCCTAACACATATTAGGCTAATAGTATGAGTTATATAGAGTAAGGTATGTTTTGTCTGTACTAAAATGTTCTAGTTCATTATACACAAAGTAGTACAAAGGTTTACAAACATTTCTAGTACTTAGAATTACTAACTAGTTGTCTAAGTATAGTAACCTGTAATCCTCCTAAGCTCTCTCTATACTTCTGAGATTAGTATATAGTTTATAGTAGAATTTGTCTATATTGTAACTACTCTTAATTGTTGTAAGAAGATTAGGATCTGTAAAGATCTGTATAACTATCCCTCCTAAAGCTTCTTAAGTAGGAATTCTGTCTTCCAGACTAGAGTCAAAGTCTAGATAGTAGGAAAGTGTATTTATAACTGTATTCTCCTCTCCCTTAATATAATGTAACTTATAGTTATACTAGGAGAGGTCCTCCATCTACTAGACTTGTCTTCTAAACAGGTCCTACTGTGTATTCAAGTATTTAAGAGTGTAGTGATTAGTATAAATATAGAAATGTACTCTTAAGAGGTAAACCTACTATTTCTTAAGTGTGTAGACAATTGTAAGGAGTTCCTACTTGTATACTAGGTAGTTATACTGTATACTATTACATTACTTAGACTCAAATGTTACAAGTCTTATAGTTTTCTATAAGGATCCAATTGGAACAGTACTAGGGAAGTACTAAATACTATTATAAACAAGTTCTGAGTTTGTAGTAGTACACAAAGGCTGACAGGACAAAGGTATCTTTGTTACAGTTAGGAATACAAACTAATACATGTACAGACAAGGAACTCACCTTTGTTACAGTCAGGAATACAAACTGATACAATAAAGGTGAAGGATACTAACTATATATACTAAGGAAATGGTTCATACCTAAAGGGGAAAATAAAAGAGGGAATAAAAAAAAAGGAGACATGATACATACTTAAAGAGGAAGACAAAAGGAGATAGTATGTATCTAGGAGTGTAGGGAAGGTAGTTATAACAAAAGGGGGACTTAATGTAAGTACAAAGGAAAAGGTGTATAACTTAGTAAGCTACTGTAAGAATCTATGTACAGGAAACATAGTTCTGTACTAAGACAAGTATAGAACTGTATAGAAACTGTTGTAAGTTATTAGACAGGCTTACACCCCTCCCCCTTCTAAAAAAATAGTACCCTCATAGGGATGTAAAGTTAACCAGGCCTGTAAAGCTTTAGAGGCTGACCTTTAGAGCTCTGACTATATTTTCTATTCCTGTCCCTATTTACCCTATCCTACCTATTCTACCAAATACTACCAACCTTACTCTCTATACCTTGTTTCTACAATCTGTAACACCTTATAAACCTCCTCCTCTCCTTCCACCAGACCTGGTCAATTGAGAGCATGTTGTAGAAAGAGTACATTATTATTTAGAACATAATGCTTGAGTTAGCTTGTATAAAATCCTAGGAAAGTTTGATTAGAGTTGGGTAGCTCTAGAGTATATTCTAACTTGTCTAGGTTTGCTACAATGATAAAGTATAGTCTATTATAGTAAGGTATGAATTTTACAGTGTGTTCTAGTGTTTGTATAAGGTAGTCCTAGTAGTAATTGTGTATAAAAAGTATAATTTAGTCTTCTACTGTAAAACAATCTTCTATAGTACAGTCTTAATTTGTATAGTGTGCCTGGCAGGTCTTAGCTGTTAGAAGGGTGTCTTGTGCCTTTACAACATCCTAATGTATGTAGGTTAGGAATTCTAATACTTGTACTTCTAGAGAATTTACTTACAACTGTTCTAGTTGTGTAAATAGTAAAACTGTCTGTAGTAAGCATTTATAACATAGTTAGAATGAGGAATATTCTGTAGAAGTGTTTACTATGTTCATAATACAGAACTGAACCTATAGGAGCTGAGCCTACCAACTCTACTGTTAGTAATTAATATAGAAGTGTAGTAATTAACTTACTATCTTATTAGTATACTTACTTACTCTATCTGTCTCTGAGTAGTATACTGTCAACATTTTCAGCTTTATACCTGTCCTTGTGTGTAATACAGTCCAAAATCCAGACAGGAACAGACAGTCCTAGTTGGAAACAATTTCCTAAGGTAAGCTGTTTTTATAATACTATTTATTAAAGAATAGTTCTACAAATTCTTCTACTGTTATGTTTATTCTACACAGTTTAATCCTAATGTCTATACTACCTAGTTGATCTGTCATTGTTACTATTCTGTTGTATTTACTGTCTTCTAGCAACAGTCTGACAAAGTCAATTGTAATACTCTTAAAACACATATTTGGAACTAGTAGCAAATGTAGTAGACTAGCAGGTTTTGTAGTTAGGTTCTTGTTATATTAGTATACATTACAGTCTGGAATGTAGTTCTATTCTAGATTCTAACACATATAAGGTAGTACAAGGTTTTGTACATATTTCTAGAGCTTAGAATCACTAACTAGTTGTCCAGGTATAGTAGTCTGTAATCCTTACAAGCTCCTACAATACTTCCAAGATTGTATCAAAGCTTGTAACAGAACTCATCTGTGTTGTAACTGTTTCTGATTGTTGTAAGAAGGTTAGGATCTGTAGAGATTTGTATAGACATACTTCCTAAAGTTTCCTGTACTAGGTTCTTATTTTCTAGACTGGTATCAAAGTCTAAGTAATGAGAGAGTGTATTAGTGACTGTGTTCTCTTCTCCTTTAATGTAATACAGCTTATAGTTATACTAGGAAAGGTCCTTTATATACTAGACTTGTCTCTAAGACAGATCATACTATGTATTTAAATATTTGAGAGTATAGTAATCTGTGTAGACATAGAAATGTACTCCTAGGAGGTAAACACACCATTTCTTAAGTGTGTAAACAATTGTGAGAAGTTTGTACTTGTATACTAGGTAATTGTGTTCTACACTGTTGTATTACTTAGACTCAAATATTATGAGTTTTACTGTTTTCTATAAGGATCTAATACTAAGGACTACTCTAGTTCTAGAATCACTTGTATCTGTAGTTATGTAGATCTGCTCTCCTAAATTATAATCTATAAAAGTGAGGCACTTACAGCTAGTAATAATAGACTTGATTGCTTTGAAAGTGTGTTAGTATTCTGGCTTCTACTCTGGAAATACCTTATTATAATTCTTACTTATAAGTAGGGAAAAAACTATAGTATATTCTGTAAGGTGTAGAAAGTATACTATAATATACTATAAAAGTCTAAGAAACTTACAAACATTCTAGGCTCTCTAGGGCTGTAACTATTGTAGGATACACTTGACTTTGTCTGGGTCTACTTCTGTACCCTTTTCTATAATTAGATACCTGAGAAACTTAACCTCTGTATAGAATAACTTAGTTTTCTTCTATAAACAGATAAGACCCTTGTTGTAGAGTGTCTACATAACCTTTCTAATGTTTTTAATATGTTCTGCCTCAGACTCTAACTAGATAATAATATTATCTAAGTAGACATGACAGATCTTTCTAATAAGATACTCTAAGGCCCTTATAACCCTCTATTATTATGTAACTAGTATGTTGTATAATCCTATTAGTATGACTGTCTACTCATATAGTCTGAACAGAGTACTAATTACAGTGAGTAGAATATCTTCTAGATTTATACAGGTTTGGAAGAATGTGTTAGTTATATTAATCTTTGTATATATGTGTCTCCTGATAGGGTTATTTATAATTTTGTTAATGTAGAGTAGTAGGGTCTGGTCACAGATTGTGTTACTATTTAGTGCCTAATAGTTGTATACTATGTACAGAAGGTCCTCTGGATCTGTCTTTAGGATTAGGAATATGAGTAATACATACAGACTTTCTGACCTCTATAAATAACTGGCTTAAGTGTACTAATTCAGGAGTGTGTACTATACCTCCTAGTATTTCTACAAGTATGTGTAAGACCTTATAGCTACTATCTTTAACAGGTCCTTAAACTGTATTTTGTGTGTAATACCTTTTAGAAGTTCTGTAACTAATAGTATAGAGTCTAGGAAGCAATCTTAGTATTGTTACTTTAGCTCCCTATCTAAGGTCTTATGTCTTTCTGAACTAGCTAGTGTCTTAATATACTCCCAAATGGTTGTAGTTAGGAATAGTACCAGTTCTGAGAGGATACATGTAGGTTGTAGAACACAGACTGATTCTGTCTTTTCTGCCTTTATTAGATCACATCTGAAATCCTTTAGAATAACTGTCTAGCCTTCTATATTAATAATAATCCAGTTCTTCTAAAGGAAAGGGGTACTAAGAATCATCTTATTATACAAGTTATTAACTATACAAGCTTTTACAACCTTTAATGTTTATTTCCAATCTACTAACTGTACTCACAACTTTACCTACTCTGTAATCCATTTTCCTGACTCTTCTACTAATTTGATTACTAGTGTTATAATAATGTATCTTTTGAGTAGGAAGTACTTAAGGCATATTTAAGACACTAGTTTCTTGTTAATCAGAACTGTAGAACAGTCAGAGTCAATTATAGGTTAGATATAGATCAGAGTAGAACTGTCTTCTACAAGAATATAGTAGTTAGGGAATAGTAAGGAGTTGGAAATCAGGACATACTTGGATTTGTCTCTACTTACAGGTTCTAACACTATAGACTGTTTGGTTTGTGTAAGTATAGTATACTTTTACTTCAGACATAGGAACTCTATATATACTTCTATAATAGGAACTGTGTCTTTAGGTTTTGACAGACCTGTTAGACAATTGTCACCCTTATAGTTTACAAACAGTTTATAGTACTAGAAACATTCATGGTTCTTTATTAGGAGTTGGTACTCTGTATAGGACAAGATAATACACCTTATAGTACTTCCTAAAGTAACCTTTAGACTGACTGTTGTTAGAGTAAACTTCCTAGTGTGTAGCTTCTCCTAGTCCTTCTTCTAGACCTGTTCTACAGTTAAGATAGTCTCTATACTGTTACAGACCTTTGTGTAATCTACTTCCAACTGTTCTACTAGCTTGTATACATACTCTAACTATCTGTAGAGTCTTATATAGTCTGTTACTTCCCTTCCCTAGAATTAGTTCTAGTGTTAGAAGGTAGTCTACAGGATTGGGAATTTGGTTATTTACTAGTACTACTATATACACCCTTTCTGTATACATTACAATCTGTTCAGTGTATGTTAGAACCTGTTTTGTAAGTGTGAGACAAAGCTTGAACTAAAGATTAGAGTATAGATTAGTTTTGAGAAGCTTGTAAAGCCTGTTAGGATTGAGACACTGATCTTCTAAGAGACTGAAATTTATTCTAGTAACCTGTAGTTACTATTCTTAGAAGTTGTAACTGTCTTACTATATTGTAAGTAGCTTGTTCTAGGTTTGCTCTACCTAGTCTGTAGAGAGTATTTCACACTAGAGCTCCTAGTAGAATGTATCTAGTATAAGCCCCTCAAACTTAGACTGTTTATACTCATACTACTAACATAGTCTACTATTCTGTAAGTATCCTATTACAACTATAACTATACAGGTTGTAAGAATGGATTTAGTAAACACATATTTATAGAATGTAGAGATTCATAACTAGAGAGTATATAGTGTCAGATTGTCTAGAGTCAACATTAGAGGCTTTATAGTATTCTCACAGATCAACTAGACTTTAGTAGATATAGTTAAGAACATTGTGACTTTCTAGTGTTTTAGGATAGACTCACTTATATTACTATCTACTTCTAATAACTCTGAGCTACTCTCTGAGTCTGAGCTTAGAGTAGCTATAGATAGTAGTAGTATTAAGGAAGTGAATACAGATTCTCTAGTTAATAGAAGAGTAACTATAGTAGCTTCTAAGGATACCTAGTACTAAAGGAAACAAGACTTAGTTATATACAGTTAGGAAGAGGGCTGAACTTGCTTTAAGACTGTAGTAGTGTGTTTAAAAAGACTGAAGAGCCTTACTAATAGTAGGGAGTATTCAGGAAGGTTAGAGAACCTTACTAACAGTAGAAGACATTTAGGAAAGCTAAAGGAACCTTACTAATATATAATATAATAAAGACTACTTTGTTAATATTAAAAAAAAGTAAAACAGTACTAGGGAAGTGCTAAACACTGTTACAAACAAGTTCTAAGTTTGTAACAACATACAAAGGCTGACAGGACAAAGGTATTTTTGTTATAGTTAGGAATACAAACTAATACATATACAGACAAGGAACTCACTTATGTTATAGTTAGGAATACAAACTGATACAATAAAAGTAAAGGATACTAACTATATATACTAAGGAAATGGTTTATACTTAAAGGGGAAAATAAAAGAAGGAATAAAAAAAAAGGGAACATAATACATACTTAAAGAGGAAGACAAAAGGAGATAGTATATGTTTAGAAGTGTAGGAAAGGTAGTTATAATGAAAGGGGGACTTAATGTAAGTATAAATGAAAAGGTATATAGCTTAGTAAGCTACTATAAGAATCTATGTACAGGAAACACAGTTCTGTACTAGGATAAGTATAGAACTGTGTAGAAACTGTTGTAAGCTGTTAGACAGGCTTACACTAATACTAAGAACTACTCTAGTTCTAGAGTTACTCACATTTGTAGTTATATAGATCTGCTTACCTGAGTTATAGTTTACAGAGATAAGGTACTCTCTACTAGTAACAATTAACTTAATAACTTTAAAGGCTTACTAATATTCTGGTTTCCATTCTAGAAAAACCTTATTATAATCCTTACTTATAAACAGAGAAAGAACTATTGTGTACTCTACTAAGTGTAAAAGGTATACTATAATATAGTATAATAGTCTAAGGAACTTACAGACATTCTTTACTCTCTAGGACTGTAACTATTGTAGAATGTGCTTGACCTTGTCTGAGTCTGCTTCTATTCCTCTTACAGTAATTAGGTGTCTAAGAAACTTAACCTCTATATAGAATAGTTTAGTCTTCTTCTATAAACAGATAAGCTCTTTATTATAGAGTACTTAATAACCTTTCTAATGTAAGCCTGTCTAACAGCTTATAACAGTTTCTGTATAGTTCTACACCTGTCCTAGTACAGAACTGTGTTTCCTATATATAGATTCTTATAATAGCTTACTAAACTATACACTTTTTCTTTATACTTGTATTAAGTCCCTCTTTTGTTATAACTATCTTCCCTACATTCCTAAACACATACTATCTTCTTTTGTCTTTACCTTTAAGTATGTATCATGTCTACCCTTTTTACTCCTCCTTTTATTTTCCCTTTTAAGTATAAACTATTTTCTTAGTATATATAGTTAGTATTCTTTACCTTTATTGTATTAGTTTGTATTCCTAACTATAACAAAGGTGAGTTCTTTACTTATATATGTATCAGTTTGTATTCCTGACTATAACAAAGATACCTTTATCCTGTCAGCCTTTGTGTGTTACTACAAACTCAGAACTTGTTTGTAATAGTATTTAGTACTTTCCTAGTACTGTTTTACTTTTTTTTTAATATTAACAAAGTAGTCTTTATTATACTCTACATGTTAATAAGGTTCTTCTAACCTTTCCAAATATCTTCTACTGTTAGTAAGGTTATCTAACCTTTCTGAATACTCTCTACTATTAGTAAGGCTCTCTAGCCTTTCTAAACACACTACTACAGTTCTAAAGTAAATTCAGCCCTCTTTCTAACTGTATATAACTAGGTCTTGTTTCCCCTAATACTAGGTATCCTTAGAAGCTACTACAGTTACTCCTCTATTAACTAGAGAATCTGTATTCACTTCTCTAACACTACTACTATCTATAGTTACTCTAAGCTCAGATTTAGAGAGTAGCTTAGAGTTATTAGAAGTAGATAGTAATATAAGTAAGTCTACCCTAAGACACTAGAAAGCTATAATATTCTGAACCACATTTACTAAAGTCTAGCTAATTTAGGAGAATACTACAAAACCTTTAATATTGACTCTAGACAATCTAACTATTAGATTGTGCTCTAGATTAGGAAATCCCTAATTGTCTTATGTAGTATTACTATACTTAGAATGTCTTAGACTATTAGACTTTACTATGTAGTATATAAGGTAGACACTTGCTAAATGTCTTAATAAGAGAGAGTTTGAGAGCACTCCTACTATACTTGTTAAAAGGTTATGAGCCTTAGTACTTATTTAATGTCCTCACATACTCACTCTTGTAGAACACCTTTGCCTCCTACTAGCACACTAAGCTCTAGACCTTCCTCTCCCTCTAAACCCATTATAATGTTGTCTACAACACATATCTTTGTTAATACTATATAAAGGACTCTAACATTACAAAGTTCTTTAAGGGAACAGAAAAGTTGACTAGTATGAAGGGATACAAGATATAGTACTTATACATTTTTAATAAGTGTAGCAGGAGTGCCCCAAGTACTCTCTCTTATTGAGACATTAAGTGAGTGTCTGCCTTATATACTACATAGTAAAGTCTGATAGTCTGAGACATTCCAAGTGTAGTAACTCTACATAAGGCAATTGGGGATTTCCTAATCTAGAGTGTAATCTAATACTCCCCTTCAAGCATTAATTAAGAACTAGGACCATATGCCTAATAGTTTGTTTAGATGCTTGATCTGTAGGATGTAGAGAGCCTTCATAAGAATGTCTGCTAATTGGTTCTGTGATTGAACATAGTATACATTAATGTAATCGTTTTGAATATAACATTGTACAAAGTCTTTTCATAAATCAAGATGTTTAGTGCAAGTGTTGTACATTATTTTGTCAGACTTTACAGTCTTTATTGTACCTTGATTATTGCAATAAATCATAATGGGTACCAATTCAGTCTACAGTACTTCTTCAGCAAATCGTTTGAGCCAAATGGCTTCTTAAGTAGCATACACTAGTGCTTACAACTCTGCTTTGTAAACAGATAGTAGTACCAGGTTTTACTGTTTGCTTGACCAAGATATGGTTGATTTAGCTAATTGAAAGATGTAACTGTTTATTGCTTTATGTCCTTCCATCATTCGTCTATCTACATCACAATAGCCTTGTAGTTTTAAGGCGTTCATGCTTCCAAGTTGAAGCCAACAATTCATTGTATATTTTAAATATACAAAGCAATGTTTCACTACTTTGTAGTAATACATTTGAGGCTTTTGTAAGTAGCACACTAATTGCCCAGTAATATAGGATATGTCTGGCTATGTGCAGTCTGCAACATATCTTAACAATCCTACTATATTCATGTATGGTGTCGTTTCAGTATTACTTTCGTTCGTATCATACATATTGTTTGTATCATTAGATAGATCTATTCCAGGAGTAATAAGCGTTTGTAATGCCTTTTTGTTTTTGAAGTGGTAACACTTGATTATACTTTCAATATAATGCTTTTGCCATAAGCTAATCGTTTGTTGAGGTCTATCTTAGCTTATTTCAATACTAAGTAACCAATGTATTTTGTCACTGTCAGTAAATACAATGTGTTGTCTTAATACATGTTTAAATGTGGTTATTATAGCAATAGTTTTGCTAATAATTATAATATTGTTGACATACATAAATGTTACAAGAATTGTTTTATTATTTTGTTTCTTGTAAAATACAGTGTAATCATAATTAGCTTGTTCTAATCCAATCTTAAGTAGTAGTTCAGTAATCTTCTTGTACCATTATCTACCTACTTGTTTCAATCTGTATAATACTTTATTTAAGCATAATGCCTGTCCAGGTTTAATATCCATAAGTAGCCTGCCTGGCAGTAGTTTCACATAAATGAGTTTGTCCTCATTTAGTTCTCTATAAAGATATGCAGATTTTACATCTATCTAATGTATTTTGTAGTTCTTAAATGCTGTCCAAGATAACAATAATTGTACTGTTGATAGTTTTGTTACTGGAGCAAATAAGTCATTAGAATAGAAGTCTATTCCATTCTTTTGAGTGTATCCTTACACTACAAATTGTGCTTTGTATTTGTCTATTCAGCCGTTAGCCAGTCTTTTGATTTTATAGACAAATTTCGTTCCAATTATATTTGTATTCATAGGGAGGATAGTATATATCCACACGTTTTGTTGTTGAAGTGACTGTATTTCATCCTTTATAGCTTTAATCTACTGTTCTTTGTCTATACATGTTATAGCTTTGTAATACATTAATGGATTGTTATAGACTTTATTAAGGAATTCATTAAATTCTGTTAGATACATAGCTAGGTTTATATTGTCTTTGTAATTTAAACCTATAGTTTGTTTAACTGGTCTTTGCTCTTGTGTAGAGTGTTGTATGACAGGTTCTTTATCTTTATTATCATTATTAGGAAGAGTTTTATCATTGTTTGATGTATCATTGTTATGATTATTCTCCCCTTCAATTCTAGACATTAGTTTGTCTATGAATTGTATGTTGTGTTTGACAGTAACTTTATTATTATAGCACACTAAGTGACCTTTACTGTTGTTATCATAACCTAGCTATTGTACATGTTGGCCTTTAGGTTGTAGTTTATGTGTTTGTTCGTTCTGTATGATATAATATGTGCTGAATTCTCATATATTATCTATTTGATAATATTTGTTATACTGTTTGTAATATAGTGTTGCAAAATTAATAGCAACTCTTAGTGTTCTGTTATGAATAAATGTTTGATATTGTACTGTATATACTCAGAACTTCATAAGTAACTTTGCTGATAACAGACACATATGTATACTGTTAAAGATAGTCTTATACATACGTTCTACAACTCTGTTCTGTTATAGTATATTGTGTACTGTTAATCTACATATTGTTCCTTGACTTTCAAT
>NW_006760386.1:5972027-5989268 GCF_000271605.1 Fomitiporia mediterranea MF3/22
TGTATACTTTACATATTCAGTGAAAGCATTGCTTTTATACTGCATAGGTAGTATAGTTACCCATTGTGTAGTGTCATCTAGTACTTACTATAAGCTTGTACTGGGGCAGGTCCCTAAATATCAATGTGGAGATGATCTTCATAAGATTGTGTAAGAGGTGTTGTTTGTATTTTTAGTATTTCATTACATTGTATGTTTGCTTTGATACAATCTGTACACTGTGCATTTTTATTGTCTGTTATCCTTTAACTTATAATCTCAGGATACTCTTGTATGAGTTTGTGCAAGTAATCGAAATTGACATAACTTATTTGTTAATGTAAATCAACAATAGTGATTGTATTAATAGATCGTTTATTATGATGAGAAACTATCATATACAAGTTATTTTGTACATGTATTTCACCAATCTTTGTATGAGCAGGAGAATAAATAATACATTCATTGTTTGTTTTTGTTAAAACATATTCTGCTTTACACAATAGTGCTTCACTAACGAGTGTGAAGTTCAGATTGGGATGATAGTATACGTTTTGTAGTGAAATTGTATTCACCTTAGTATGCTCATCAGCTTTGTCTTATAGTTTTATGTTAAATGTCATTACTCTACTTTTGCTAAGTGTGAATAACAATTTATTCACAATTGTAATGTTTATTAGGGTTGAGTTCCAAACGTTTGTAAGATGGAACAAGTATGGAGTAGTATGTACATTTGCACCAGAGTCTAATATATTAATACAATGTATTAGTTCAGTATCATTGTAATGTATTGTATTAATACATATGTTTGGATCATAATTGAACTCCTTAATGACTTCTTTCATATTGTCAAATGAGTTCATGAAGTTGTCTACTTGTATGACACTATCCTCTTGTACTTTGAATACTGAAAATATGTTGGATTCAGTAGATAGAGTGGATTCAGCAGATAGAGCAGATTGAACAGGTAAGCTGCTGGAACTTGATACTAAGGCTTCTACAATTGTAGACTCTAGCATCAGTGTTTCATCAACATCTTTAATGAATACCATTTTGTTATTGTCTCCAATAAATACTGCTACATTAAGTACAGTTTGAGACAGTATAGTAGTAGTAGTAGAAGTAGTAACTGTTTGCTTATACTTTTTCTTTCAAGCTTCTGTTGTTTTGCTTGTTAGAGGGTTTCAGCAGTCTTTTAACATATGCCTGTACTTATTACAGTTGTATCATTTAACTTTATTATAAGGCTTTGTTTTGCCTTTAGCTACACTTTTGCCTTTCGTTTGTAGGCTGTCTTGTTCAGTATCTTGTTTTGTTTGAGAGTACTGAGAATAATACTCAGTATATGTGTTTCATAATTTGTGTATCAACTTAGCTAGTGTCAGAACGTCTTTCTGAGCCACTGTAACTGTTAGTAGTTGATTATAATGGGTAATCTGTCTGTCTAGCATTGTTACTACCCATCTATACTCACAAGGAGTAGCAAGGTTAATCACTAAGATGTATGTATTATTATTAGGAGCTTTATTATGTGTAGACAACTGCTTATAGATTTGTTTAATGTTGTCTAACGTCTTATCAAACTGTAATACATGCCCTTTTACTGTAAACAATGTAGATATGTCTACAGCATGTGTCATTGTTGTTTAAACATCATATTGTTCAGAAAGCACTTTCATGAGACTTCTAATACTTGTATGTATTGTGAAGTTTGTATAAATTGTATCAGTTATCATTTTCATTATACAATGATACAAAATGTTGCCTGTACATATGCTAGCATCATTAGAGGAAGGGGGATTGTGCTCTAGATAGTCTAAGAGTATCATGGTAGCAAGTGTACTGTGTATACACAAGTACTATATCTTGTATCCCTTTATACTAGCCAACTTTTCCATTCCCTCAAAGAACTTTGTAACATTAGAGTCCTTCATTGTAACATTAACAAAGGTATGCATTGTAGACAACATTGTAATAGGTTTGGGGGGAGAGGGAGGTCTAGGGCTTGGTGGTCTAGTAGGAGGCAAAGGCATTCTGTGAGAGTGAGTGTGTAGGGGCATTCAATAGGCACTAAGGCTCATAACCTTTTAATAAGTGTAGCAGGAGTGCCCCAAGTACTCTCTCTTATTGAGACATTAAGCAAGTGTCTACCTTATATACTATATAGTGAAGTCTGATAGTCTGAGACATTCCAAGTATAGTAACTCTACATAAGGCAATTAGGGATTTCCTAATCCAGAGTACAATCTAATATACATACACAGTACACTTACTGTTATAATACTCTCAGACCATCTAGAGCACAATCCCTCTTCCTCTGACAATGCTGGTATATATACAGACAATGTTTTGTATTATTATATAATGAAAACAATAACTGATACAATTTATATAAACTTTACAATACATACAAGTGTTAGAAGTCTCATAAAGGTGCTTTCTAAACAATACAATGTTCAAACAACAATGACACATACTGTAGACATATTTATGTTGTTTACAGTAAAAGAGTATGTATTACAGTTTGATAAGATGTTAGACAACATTGAACAAATCTACAGACAGTTGTCTACACATAATAAAGTCTCTAATAACAATATATACATCTTAGCAATTAACCTTGCTACTCCTTGTGAGTATAGATGGGTAGTAATGATACTAGACAGGCAGATTACCTATTATAATCAACTACTAACAGTTACAGTAGCTTAGAAAGACATTCTGATACTAGCTAAGTTAATACACAAATTGTGAAACATATATACTGAATATTATTCTTAGTACTCTCAAACAAAACAAGATACTGAATGAGACAGCCTACAAATGAAAGGCAAAAGTGTAGCTAAAGGCAAAACAAAGCCTTACAATAAAGTTAAATACTATAATTGTAATAAGTACAGACATATGTTAAAAGACTGCTGAAATCCTCTAACAAGCAAAACAATAGAAGCTTGAAAGAAAAAGTATAGGCAAACAGCTACTACTTCTACTACTACTACTATGTTGTCTCAACCTACACTTAATGTAGCAGTATTCATTAGAGATGATAACAAAACAGTATTCATTAAAGATGTTAATGAAACACTGATGCTAGAGTCTACAATTGTAGAAGCCTTAGTATCAAACTCTAGCAGCTTACCTGTTCAATCTACTCAATCTGCTTTATCTGCTCAATCTGCTCAATCTGCTCAATCTAATGTATTCTCAGTATTTGAAGTACAAGAGGATAGTGTCATACAAGTAGACAACTTTATGAACTCATTTGACAATACAAAAGAAGTCATTAAGGACTTCAAGTATGATCCAAACATATGTACTAATACAATATGTTGTAATGATACTGAACTAATACATTGTGTTAATATATTGGACTCTGGCACAAACATACACACTACTCTATACTTGTTCTGTCTTACAAACGTCTGGAACTCAACCCTAATAAATGTTACAATTGTGAATAAATTGTCATTCACACTCAGCAAAAGTAGAGTGATGACATTTAATGTAAAACTATGAGACAAAGATGATGAGCATACTAAGGTGAATACAATTTCACTACAAAATGTATACTATCATCCTAATCTGAACTTTACACTTGTTAGTGAAGCACTATTATGTAAAGTAGGATATGTTTTAACAAAAACAAACAATGAATGTATTATTTATTCCCCTACTCATACAAAGATTGGTAAAATACATGTACAAAATAACTTGTATATGATAGTTTCTCATTATAATAAATGATCTATTAATACAATCACTATTGTTGATTTACATTAATAAATGGGTCATGTTAATTTTGATTACTTGTACAAACTCATACAAGAGTATTCTGAGATTATAAGTCAAAGGATAACAGACAATAAAAATGTACAGTGTACAGATTGTATCAAAGTGAACATACAATACAATGAAATACCAAAAATACAAACTACACCTCTTACACAATGTTATAGAGATCATCTCCACATTGATATTTGGGGGCCTGCCCTAGTACAAGCTTACAGTAAGTATGAATATCTTTTTACCATTGTAGACAATGCTACACAATGGGTAACTATACTGCCTATGTGGTATAAAAGTAATGCTTTCACTGAATATGTAAAGTATACAACAAGACTCTTTATACAGTATGGTATAAGAGTTAAAACTCTTCAAAGTGATAACAATACTGTGTTCCTAAGTAAAGACTTCACTATGTATATTGAAAGTCAAGGAACAATACACAGATTAACAGTACATAATACACTACAACAAAACAGAGTTGTGGAACATATACATAAGACTATCTTTAACAGTGTATGTACATGTCTGTTATTAGCAAAGTTACCTATGAAATTCTGAGTATATGTAGTACAATATCAAACATTTATTCATAACAGAACACTAAGAGTTGCTATTAATTTTGTAACACCATATTGCAAACAGTATAACAAACATTATCAAACAGATAATATATGAGAATTTGGTGCATATTGTATCATACAAAGCGAACGAATGTATAAACTGTAACCTAGAGGCTAATATGTATGATGGCTAGGTTATGATACTGACAGTAAAGGTCACTTAGTGTGCTATGATAATAAAGTTACTGTCAAACACAATGTACAATTCATAGACAAACTAATGTCTAGAATTGAAGGGGAGAATAATTATAACAATGATACATTAAACAATAATAAAACTCTTCCTAATAACAATAATAAAGACAAAGAACCTGTCATACAATGCTCTACACAAGAGCAAAGACTGGTTAAACAAATTATAGGTTTAAATTACAAAGATAATATAAACCTAGTTATGTATCTAACAGAATTTAATGAATTCCTTAATGAAATCTATAGCAATCTATTAACATATTATGATGCTATAACACATATAGATAAAGAACAGTGGATCAAAGCTATGAAGGATGAAATACAGTCACTTCAATAACGAAACACATGGATATATACTATCCCCCCTATGAATACAAATATAATTGGAACGAAATTTGTCTATAAAATCAAAAGACTGGCTAACGGCCAAATAGACAAATACAAAGCACAATTTGTAGTGTAAGGATATGCTCAAAAGAATGGAATAGACTTCTATTCTAACAACTTATTTGCCCTAGTAACAAAACTATCAACAGTACAATTATTGTTATCTTAGGTAGCATCTAAGAACTACAAGATACATTAGATAGATGTGAAATCTGCATATCTTTACAGAGAACTAAATGAGGACAAACTCATTTATGTGAAACTACTACTAGACAAGCTACTTACAGATATTAAACCTGGACAAGTATTATGTTTAAATAAAGCATTATATGGATTGAAACAAGCAGGTAGACAATGGTACAAGAAGATTACCAAACTACTGCTTAAGATTGGATTAGAACAAGCTAATTACAATCATACTGTATTTTATAAGAAACAAAATAATAAAACAATTCTTATAACATTTATACACATTGACAATATTATGATTATTAGTGAAACTATTACTATAATAATGGCATTTAAACATGCATTAAGACAATACATTACATTCACTGGCAGTAATGAAATATATTGGTTACTTAGTATTAAAATAAGCTAAGATAGACCTTAACAAACAATTAGCTTATAGTAAAAGCATTATATTAAAAGTATAATCAAGCATTACCACTTTGAAAACGAAAAGGCACTACAAATGCTTATTACTCCTGGAATAGATCTATCTAACAATACAAACAATATGTACAATACAAACAAAAGTAATAATAAAACAATACTATACTTGAATATGGTAGGATTGTTAAGATATGTTGTAGATTGCACACAGCCAGACATATCTTATATTACTAGGCAATTAGTACACTACCTACAAAAGCCCTAAACACATCACTACAAAGTAGTGAAACATTGCTTTACATATTTAAAATATATAACAAATTACTAGCTTTAACTTGGAAGCACAAATGCCTTAAAACTATAAGGCTATTGTGATACAGACAGACAAATGACAGAAGGACATAAAGTAATAAACAGTTACATCTTTCAATTAGCTAAATCAACCATATCTTGGTTAAGCAAATGGCAAAACCTGGTACTACTATCTGTTTACAAAGCTGAGTTGTAAGTACTAGTGTATACTACTTAAGAAGCTATTTGGCTCAAACGATTTGCTGAAGAAGTACTGCAGACTGAATCAGCACCCATTATGATTTATTGTAATAACCAAGGTGTAATAAAGACTGTAAAGTCTGACAAAATAACATACAATGCTCACACTAAACACCTTGATTTACAAAAAGACTTTGTACAATGTTACATTCAAAACTGTTAACATTTACTTTGGATAAATGCATCTAATGTCTTACTATGTGCATATATACATTATACAATACAGAACAGTCTCATTACAATGTGTTATTACACTAAGACATCAACCAAGGCATATATCCAAGACATACAATATAGAATAGCATATATAATACTTTAATCTAAGGATGATGAAGCTCATACAATGAACTACAAACTACACAGTCAACCTGTATTGACACCTGTGCACTATGAGCAGAGTCTACTGAACCTCTACTTGTGTGACTTACTCTTAGGGAAACATTACAACCTTAAAATGCTAACAGGTTATGAGTCTTGTGCTCCCTGCTCATATTTACATCATTACTACACTTTTATCTTACCCTTTACAAATGTGACACTCTGAAATCATCATTTAAGTGATTATGATTCCCCCTCAGTGGTTATATGTATGACTATATACACTATGATCATCATCTTAAATGCTTCAGTGTACTATACACTATAGTACAAGTGATTTGACACACTCAGTCGTGTTATACTCAATAAGTATCATTGAACTACTCTATTTAACACTGAATCTACTTGATTCTACATGTATGATCCATTCTACTTGTCTACAAACCTTTGGTGCTCCCATTTGAGCATACCAAATACAAATCGTCTTGTCCTGAAGACTACAATTGCTTTATACAATAAGATATGCTATGATACTTGTAACCAGAACATATTATCTACAAGGACCTAGACACACCTGTCTGAGCATTCTAAACACACATTAATTTATTAAAATAACTTTGGACAGATTAGTTGCTTTAAATATAATGAGTACCCAGCAATACTACATTCAAACACTGAACTACCTTATCCTACACTATGGAAATACATTATAATAATAACATCTCACATAATGAACAAACATTTGATATTATATTAAATAATATAAATGATTAATACTATAAACAAAATAATAATGCTAGTGAAGCATAATAACAATATAAAGAAATACTATTGCAAGTGTACAATCAATCTAATAATGATTAGACAAATGAAGAATATAAAAAACAAGAGTATAAATGCTACTAAAGCATAACAACTCAAATATAAAAACAATTTATACTATCACAAATGTACAGTCATGATAAATAACATATATTTACCAAATACAAATATATTGCAAAGATATACAAACGTATACAATAAATAATAAAATATATTGTATAGATATACAAATATACAAACGTACAAAGTAATAATAACACATTTGAACACATAAAACTATTACTCATTAAGTAAATGCAAAGTTAAATACAAATACAATTGAATGAATACATAATAATGATAAAAACAATTAATAAAACATACAAAACAATGTTGCAAACATTCTAAACATATAATAACAAACATTTATACTTATACAAAGTATTAAATTAAATCAAACCATAATGCTACAAACGAAGAAACAATATGATGATACATATATGTATAATATTGACATTATAAACTATACAGACAAATACATATCTTATACCTTACACAATTACTATTACAATTTAAAAATTGAATGAACAATAGTTACAAAACATTGTAACAATATAATGTATCAATAAGATATACATGATAACAAAGTATTAAGTCAATATAATTAATACAAACAGTTTAAACAATATAAACAATTGAATATCACTTAAAAACTTGACAAAATACAATAATACAAATGCAAAACAAAACAACTAATGCTACAAAACATTAGAGCCTAACATTAGATAGTCTGAACAGCTAAGCAACAGAACAAACACTGCTACCAAGTACACAAAAGACAAACAAATGCTAGAACAAAATCAAAAGAAACAAACATAAGTTTGGAACTCAATCAGACACTTCAATAATGATTAAACACAATGTGTAACAGATTGTATTCTTCATCAATGGTCTTGCTTGAGCTTGTACCTATCACAAAAGAATAAAAAAAATTAAACAGAATGGAAACAAAACACAATAGCTTGAATACTTTTGTTATCAAACAGAAGACAAATGATACTGAGCAAAATTAAACAATGCATCTTAATGTATGCAAATATAACAGACAAAATATGCAAACTTATCCTTACCAAACATGTAATAGATTATATTTATCCAAATAACAAACTATTTGGACGTATGCATAATAATCAAACAAAATATACATGCATACATGCAATTTATTTGAGTATAAACTTGAATAACAATCAGTATAATACTTAAAAAGAATTAATAACTAAATCAGACAAAGAAAACAAATAACATTGAAATTATTAAACAAAACACATTCACACATTTATACACAATACTTAAACAAATAATAAAATAACAAAAACGTACAAACAAATCAATTATACACAAAAGCTAATTGCTCAAAGCAAACCTTCTTGAATTGAAGGAGAGTAACAACAGTATATATTCACAAAAAAAACAATTAAAACATAGTGAATGATTAAATGATGTGGAAATATTGACTACATCACTATTTAATACTACACATCCTACAAAATACAATTATAAAGTTATTGTAACAAATTCAAAGCAAATCTGTTGAATCTAATGAGTAAATCCACTCAATCTAACAAATCCAACAATAAAAATACTTATACAAGAGACACTTTCTCTAGAATCTTTGATGGTCACACTATACATAGTACTATTGAATGTATTACAAATGAATATACTATGGAGCATATACCTAAACACAGAGAAGTACACTACATACAAAGATGTTGAGTAGAAAAGCATCTCTAGTATATAATGAACTATACAGAACTATTGAACAGAACTATGCTTTCTACAACAGAACATATATTACATCAAAAATAACAATCATGTACTATGCAAAACTTACAACACTTATTCCCTAACATGTGGGATATAATGGCAAACGAATAAATAAGTAAACAGAATAATATTCAGACATATAACTGGGAAATAATCTAGGCAAGCCAAAGAATGGCACATATTCTCAAAGCAATCTATACTAGATGTACAAAGCACTTGCTAAAATTAAAAGAAGTAACAGAAATAATAGCAATCAAAACATTAATCCTTTCAAATAAAACAAGATAATGTCAATCATAATAAACAAAAATGAGCAATACACTCAAAAATAAACAAAATAAATTCATATTTTATAACAAATGCACACATATATTTAGCAAATAAAGCAAATATAATGATTAAAACAATATCAAACAGAATTTGATACAAAATAAACAATAAACAAACAAATATTACAATATACAATGAGAAATAGAACTGTGAAATACACTATTTCATCTATCTATGAAATAAAAACAGTAAACACATATTATGATTGTGTAAAGCAATATATTAATCAAATAACATTACACAACAATAATAAAAACATTATCACAACAATAAAATGATACAAACATACAAATAATGTTATAGTTTGTAAAGTTGAAGGACACATTAATCAATAACAAACACAATACATACATATATTGATATTAAATATATCTATTGTAAAACAGTGAGACAATACAAATGTATTATATGTTTAAAACATAAATAATGTGCCTAAACAGACTTACAAACAGTCAGATAATAAAATAAAACAAATTACAATGAATAAAACCTCAATTGACCTTGATATAAAGTGATCTGACATATCATACATGATATTATGAATTGTAAACAATACAATGCTTCAATATAAAGGTATAGAACTACTATTAAATACTTAAAAGACATGAATACAAAACAAACACAAACAAAGATGATACATGATGAATAGAGGACATCATAATAACATTAACAGTACATTTTACAAGTATGATTCAACAGTTTCATTGTGAAAGTAAAAGTGGAAAAACTACTAGTAACACAATTCAAATGCACAAAAATACAAATTAACAAGAACAAATTAATAACACACACATTGTTATTAAATATAGTATTAACTATACAAACAAAACAATACAAACAAAGTTAAATTATAATTACACATCAAGTGTAAGAATACAAAACAAACTACACATATAATAATAATACAAATACAAATTGAACAAATAATGGAACAACTGCAGAACAATGTAGTATAATAAAATAAACATACTATGACACAAAACAAACAATATGACATGAAAAACAAACAAAATGAAGTTATAACATATTATATTATATTACAAACAAGAAAACTACTATCATATGAATGATAAAACGTTATAGTGACAGCTATAACATTAATAATAATAAAACTACAAACGAATGAATGCTAAAGAGATCCTACAGCTCTCTTGGCAATTAAAATTGAATTAACAATTGATTTATTATATTGAACATAATAATAATACATTGGACAAACATAACACTTACAGTAGACTTAATATATGAAGCAAACGAAACATTTACATTACAAATGTAGATGATATTAATAAAAACAATGGACAAACACTTATCAAACATTATATTAGCCTGATCAACTAGTATAAGTTTGAAGGGGAGTGTTAACATTTACTTTGGATAAATGTGTCTAATGTCTTACTATGCACATATATGTGTCATACAATGTAGAACAGTCTCATTACAATGTGTTATTACACTGAGACATTAACTGAGACATATATCTGAGACATACAATATAGAATAGTATATATAATACTTTAATCTAAGGACAATAAAGCTCATACAATGAACTACAAACTATACAGTCAACCTGTATCAACACCTGTACACTATGAGTAGAGTCTACTGAACCCCTACTTGTGTGACTTACTCTTAGGGAAACATTACAATCTTAAAATGCTAACAAAAACAATTACATTAATGTATACTATGTCTAATTGTAGAACCAATTAGTAAACATTCTTACAAAAGCTCTCCATGTCCTACAGATCAAGCATCTAATTGAACTATTAGGCATACAGTCTTAGTTCTTAATTAATGCTTGAAGGGGAGTATTAGATTGTACTCTAGATTAGAAAATCCCTAATTGCCTTATGTAGCATTACTATACTTAGAATGTCTCAGACTATCAGACTTTACTATGTAGTATATAAGGCAGACACTCACTTGATGTCTCAATAAGAGAGAGTTTGGGGGCACTCCTACTACACTTGTTAAAACTAACACTGTATACTCTCTAGTTATAAATCTTTATATTCTACAAGTATATGTCTGCCAAATCTGTTCTTACAACCTGTATAGTTGTAGTTATAATAGAATACTTACAGGACAGTAAGTTATACTAGTAGTGTAAGTATAACTAACTTAGACTTAAGGGGCTTACACTAGATACATTCTATTAGGAGCTCTAGTACAAAATACTCTCTATAGACTAGGTAGAGCAAACTCAGAACAAACTGTTCACAATACAGTAAGACAGTTACAACTTCTGAGAATAGTAGTTACAGATTACTAGAATAAATTTTAGTCTCCCAGAAGATCAGTACCTTGATCCTGACAGGCTTTACAAGCTTCTTAAGACTAATCTACACTCTAATCTTCAGTTCAAGCTTTACCTTACACTTGTAAAACTGGTTCTAACATACACTAAACAGATTGTAATGTATACAGAAAGGGTGTATATAGTAGTACTAGTAAATAGCCAAATTCCCAATCCTGTAGACTACCTCCTAACACTAGAACTGATTCTAGGAAGGGAAGTAACAGACTGTGTAAGACTCTACAGATAGTTAGAGTATGTATACAAGTTAGTAAAACAGTTAGAAGTAGATTGTACAAAGGTCTGTAACAGTATAGAGACTATCTTAGTTACAGAACAGGTCTGAAAGAAGGACTAGGAGAAGCTATACACTAGGAAGTTTACTCTAGTAACAGCCAGCCTAAAGGTAGTACTCTATACTATAGTATAATTTATAAATATGCTTACAGTGTATACACTTACATACTGTATTGTAAGAGAAAATTTTAGTTAAAAATACAAGCATATATTTACACACATATGTGTATACTATAAGTAAAAAATTTCTGTATATACTGTATATGAGTATACAGTATTACTAAGTATATTCTCTAATTAAATACTAAGTTTGAGTTTCTAAGAGCCTGTTTAGCATATACAATCTTACAAAATATCCCTACTAAAAAAGAGAGTACAATCTTGTAAGATCATAATGTGTCATGTTACAGTCTAGGAGCTGTTCAGTGTACACAATCTTAAAACAGTATCTTACAATGTATTACCCTTCTCCCACCAAAAATGAAAAACAGCTCAGACCTGTTTTTCAGAATAAGATTACAGTATCTCATTTTGTCTTTCATCTACTCAGTACACATTATACTACAAAAAAAATCTTAAAAAATCTCAAAAATAATGTAGTTATAGAGGCCTTTCAGACTTAGACTTTATTTTATTCTTATGAGTATTGTAATATACTTATTTTACTATTCACAAAAAGTGAGCATTTTGTAACAACTCAAGTTTCAACTGTAAGAAAATAAATTCAAGATATTCTCATAGTTGACATTATGATGTACACAAGTGTACATTATGATCTCACAGGATCATAATTTGGTGCAATTTTACACTAAACAGGCTCTAAACCTTATTTACTTTACTTATTTATATACTAAATCATTTTAATACTATATAACAACTGTAACAATTGTACTACCTGCACATTTGCACAACATGTGTTGTAGGTGCTTGTGAGTGTTTTCCTTTTTGTTCACTAGACTACCCTGTATCCTACTACATGTGTATACACATATATAAAGGGTTTTTGAGCTAAGGGTTAGGGGATTCTTTCTCCTTCTCAGCACTCAATTACTAGGTTATCCTAGTCAGTAGTTGAGTGTGCTGGTAAAGAGAGAATCTTCACATAAGGCTAGTATACCTATCCTTACACATTTTTGACTGAACCCACCTTTCCATAAACCTGCTGGGCTTTGACAACCAGAACTGAGAGCTTGATCACCCTAATACATTCCTCACATTGCCCAGTACTCCTTTGAATTCAAAGAAACAAGTGAGTAGTTTGCAAATCTAAATTAGAGACACATATACTCTTACTATGGCTACTAGGATACTCAGAACACTTGAGGGACGTGAACAGATTGTTCCCCTCAATACAGAGAGACCTCCTTGTCAATATTGCAAGAGGCAAGCATCATTCAGAAGTGCTGAAGAGCAGCTTTCCATGAATGTGGAGAGATTTGAAACAGTACACACTACAGATTTCAAATTAACAGAGTATGTAGACAATGGACAACAAGATTATCTGTTGAGTACTGAACACAATGTGGCCACCAAGCCTTAGCAGACAATCCTAGAAGAGCCCCCAAGTCTGGAAGTTGTTATTAACATGCTAGAGAATAAGTCCTTGTCTGTTACAGGCTGGAGGCAATCTGATGACCCTTTGCTAGGTGATAAGTCCTTGTCTATACTAGGCTGGAGGCACCCTAATGAACTATTACATACAAGTAATGTAGAACAAAGGCATGTACCTGTACCAGCACATATTGTTAGACTGATACACACTGTAGAGCAGACACTAGCAAGTGCTTACCTTACTAGGCTCACAGAAGTAGATAATAGTGGTACAGAGAGTGTAAATGCTTAGGAAACTGGCATCAAGGATTCTGTCAGTAAGAACAAGAGTATCAGTAAAGGAACAATGCTTTCCTTACAGCAGGAAACGTTCCAGAAGGCCAGAAAGACATTCAGAAACGTCCCTAGGCCAGAGACACTGAAAGCCATGAGTAGGCTAGCCAGTCCATTCAATCAAGGAATTGATATTGAGGAATTGAACAAGAGAACTCATAAGTACAATGGTATGCATCAGGAACATGAAGGAAACATCAATTTGGACACAATTGATCCATCCAAACTAACTAGAGACAAGTTAGCTAAATGGATGTATCAGAAAGTACATTGTCAACACCTAGAAGCTACTAAGGGAATGCCCAAACGATTGGAAGATGCTCTACTGTTTGAAAGTACACATCCTTAGAAGAAAGAGCTAGGTAAACCTGTACCTAGCAATAAGAAAAGTGTAAGAGCAAATAAAGGAAAAGCTCCAGATATTTGTAATTACAGTCAGGTAGAACTAGACAGTTCCAGTGAAGCAGATTCCAATGTACAAAGAATGTATTTTCAGGAGATAGAGTACAGACAAAATGCAGAATCAGGACAATGGAATTTTGGAAATGAAGGCTACAGTAAGGCTCCCAGAACTCCTCAGGAATTACCAGTTCGTTTCAAACAAGAAACATATTGCCCTAAGATAGAAAATCAAGGCAAGGACACATACTACAGATATGACACCCTAGCAGGGCAAGGAGACACATTGCAGAATAAAATACCTGCATATATACACTATCATACTAATGTTCAAGGATTGATACATACACCCAGTGTGAAACACAATATTAAAATGAACAGACTGAACCCAGACGTGAAACTTACAGTCCCAGATGCCTCTGATGACAGTGAAGACGAATCAGAAACTGTGAAAGGTAAAGAGAGTAAGGAAAAGAATTTCTACTACAGTTCTGTACCCTCTATCAAGTACAGTGTAGATAGGAATAGTAAAGGCCACAGAAAAAGAACCACACAAGATACTGCTGAGCCACAAAGCTCGAATACACTGCAGACAAATAGATTCACATTAGTGAGACCCTCAGACAACCTTGTAAGAAAGAGTTATGTGAATTGTGTGATACAGAGAGTAGAAATTGTAAAAAGGCAGGATCCTAACCTGGATCCAGGCAATAGCTCTTCAGATTCTTTGGATTCGAGTGGATACTCAAGTTCTGACAATGGCAATGATAGTGATACATTATTCAAACCTACAGACATTGATTCAAGCAACTCTGAAGGTACTAAGAAGCATAAAAAGCTTGTTAAGAGGAAATGGAACAAGGAACTTCTGAAATTAAAGATACAGATGCAGAGTGCAAAACCTATTGTTCCTACAGTTTATTCAGGTGAACCTAACCTTCAAAGATACACCAAGTTTGTTATGGAAGTCAATCAGTATATGAAGCAATCAGGTTTACATTATTTCCTTAAAGAACAAGTGGGAGTACTACCTAATTTCATTAAAGGACAAGCTATAGACTTCTATCTACAGAAATTAGGCATGAATGAATCTCAATGGACCTTATCACAATTCTTTAAAGGTCTAATGGACTTTTGTTTCCCATCTAACTTTGCAGAAATGCTTAGGAAAGAGTTTAATACAATAAAACAAGGACACAGAGTTATACAGGAATATTTGTACAATCTAGAAATGAAAGCAATCAATCTAGGCAATATTTCTGATAGAGATTTAACTAGGAGAGCATAGGATGGACTTCATCCTAAGTATCAAAGGCAATTATGGCTGGATTGTTTGAATCCAGACACAGTTTTGTATGAAGAATTCAAAGACAGGCTTGAGAACATTGAAAAAGCAAATGAAGCTGTTGGAATTAAATAGTATACAGATACTAGAGATTGATTCTATCCTCAGAATAACAAAGAAGACTATTGAAAAGACAGATGGAAGAAGAACAACCAGAGGAACTACAGGAATGACAATAAGAATTGACTAAAGGACAGGAATTATAATTATAATCATAATAATTGTAACAGGCAATGCATACAGTCTAACAGTGTAAGTCCTAAAGAGAAAGACCAATCTAAGGACTACAAACCGAAGTACAAAGATACCAGGCAGAATAAGCAAGAGAACAGTAAGAAGACTTATTCTACAGGTATGAAAAGGCATTCACAAGCTGAACTAGACAATATGAGAGCTAAAGGAGAATGTTTTATCTGTAAACAGACTACACATTTAGCTAAAGATTGTCCTACACACAGTACAGTAAAGCTGAACAGTGGTTCTAATACAAATACATTGTCTAAGAGTGTTAATATCAATTATTCTGCTCTAGATAAGTTAACCAATACTTTGGAAGATGATAATTACTTGGATTTGGATCTTATAGCAGACAATACAATGGATCCATCATCTTCTACATCATGAATACAATCTATGGCTATTCAGATACATTATCCAGACAATAGTTATGAGTCTACAACTCAGAAGAATGAGAATTACGATTCATTAGCTGGTTACAATACTATTTTGCAAGTATTTAGTCTAGAACAATTGGATTTGAAGCCACAAACCTCTTCTGACACTTCAGAATTGAAGATTCCCCTTGTAAATACTGAACTTAGAAAGAGAAATCAGAGGAGAATGAGATCAATCTACAGAAATGGCAATTTCTACAGTGAATACAATGATACAGTATGTTTTGGAATTACTAGATGTCTTATAGAAGGAATTCTGTACTGTTTTGACCAGAAATGCAACAGAAGACTTTGGAATAAGTATCTACACAATTGATTCTATGTTTTCAGAAGTACAGATACACAGTTTACAATCATAGACAATTGGGAGAACAGAAATGAGTACACATTACCTGTTAAGATTGCTTTTCTGAACAGATTTGATGTCAGAGAATGGTATTCTCTACTCAGACAAGCTCAATATTCAGCCAAATATGTTTACAATCATCAGGAACTATTAGAGATAGAGGATATCTTTAATCCTGAATTGTTTGAGCCAATGTATTCAGTTGTGAGCATGGAAAACATTGACTTGTGTCCTATATCTGGAAATAGAGCATATATGCATGATTTACCTGTGCAAATCCACACTATGACTACTAACTTCAACAATTTTAATACAATTGAGTGTACTACAGCTTATGCTAAGGACTTTAAGAGATCAATACCATGTCCTATCATAATTACAATCAAAATCAATGGAGAATTAGTAAGAGCATTAATTGATTCAGGATCATTAGCAGATTTCATGTCCACCAAGTTTGCAGATCAAATAGGTGTCAGGAAACTTGCTTTAGCCAAACCTTTACCTATACAATTGGTAGTACAAGGCTCTAGATCGAAAGTAAACTATTGTACCAATGCTAGATACATACAGAGAGATAAACACAATACAGC
>NW_006760386.1:5991541-5993117 GCF_000271605.1 Fomitiporia mediterranea MF3/22
GAAAATGGACTCATATTTCACTAGGAGGGTAAGAGGTACATACTTTGCATACCTAGAATTCTAATACACAACAGAAACACTAGGGAAATTGTAATAGAGTATACACATTCTATTTTGGCACACCTAGGACTGTAAAAGACACTTTCATACCTTAGAGAACAAGTTTGGTGGAAGGATATGATCATAGACATTAATTCCTACTGTGATTTGTGTCATACATGCAAGATCAGCAAACCTAACAATCAGAAACTGTTTGGTTTACTACATCTGCTCTCAGTACCTAATAGGCCTTGGGAAGGCATAGGAATGGACTTTGTTGGACCTTTTCCCAAATCAAAGAACTGTTTGGGACCTTTTGATATGATTTGTACAGTTATTTGTTTATTAACTGGTATGGTACACATTATTCCTACTAGGCAAACATACAGAGCAAGAGAAATCACAGAGATAGTATTTGAGAACGTCTATAAACTGTATGGATTGTCTAATTACATTGTTAGCAATCATGATTCCCTATTCACCAGTACGTTTTGGAGAAGATTACATGAACTTATAGGTATTAAATTGAAGCTATCGAGTGTATATCATTCACAGACTGATGGATTGACTGAGAGAATGAACAGAACAATTACTCAGATGCTCAGACAGTGTATTTCTCCTAAACAAAAAGATTGGATACATAAACTACTAATGATCAAGTACACTATCAATACAGTAAGGTCAGAAACTACAGGATATACACTATTCTTTCTAAATTATGGTCAGATGCTAAGGAACTTGATATGGAATAACCCCAGGAAGGATGAATATCCTAGAGTAAGGACTTACACTCAGAAAGTAAAGGACACAATACTGTAGGCACACAATGCAATCCTTCAGGCAAGGGTAAAGCAAACTAGACATGCTAATAGACACAGACAACCCTCTTCATTTGAATTAAACAATCTAGTGTATGTCTCTACAAAGAACATGAATCTACTGAGACAGTGAGTGAGGAAACTAGTACCAAAGTACATAGGACCTTACAGAATAATCTGGAACACAGGAAATGAGGCATTTGAACTAGATCTACCCAGGGAAATGAGGAATCATAACATACACCCTGTATTTCATTCATCACTACTTAGGATACATGTTCCAAACAATGATAGATTATTCCCTGGAAGGGAAGTAGGACAAGTTACTGGATTAAACAACAAGAACAAGGAATGGACAGTAGATTCAATTGAAACTCATGCAGGACAAGGGACTACTGCTTTGTTCAAAGTACTATGGAAGTCCAGAGATCACACATGGCTACTCTATGATAAAATTGTGCACCTTGAGGTATTAAAGGAATACTTAGACATACTTAGAATCGATTCTATCAATACACTAACTCTAGGAAAGGGAAAACTCAATACTGATGACCCTCAGGTTAGTATCAGTCTAGTAAAACATGAGGCAACCTTTCAAACACAATGCTACAGCATAGACATACAGGTAGACATATGTAAAGGCTTTAAAAACTGTACATATAGTCACTTTACTGTGCATATCATGTCTACTACTCAAGAATCCATTACTACATACATTT
>NW_006760386.1:5993137-6004646 GCF_000271605.1 Fomitiporia mediterranea MF3/22
TTCATTCATCACTACTAGGATACAATGTTCCAAACAATGATAGATTATTCCCTGGAAGGGAAGTAGGACAAGTTACTGGATTAAACAACAAGAACAAGGAATGGACAGTAGATTCAATTGAAACTCATGCAGGACAAGGGACTACTGCTTTGTTCAAAGTACTATGGAAGTCCAGAGATCACACATGGCTACTCTATGATAAAATTGTGCACCTTGAGGTATTAAAGGAATACTTAGACATACTTAGAATCGATTCTATCAATACACTAACTCTAGGAAAGGGAAAACTCAATACTGATGACCCTCAGGTTAGTATCAGTCTAGTAAAACATGAGGCAACCTTTCAAACACAATGCTACAGCATAGACATACAGGTAGACATATGTAAAGGCTTTAAAAACTGTACATATAGTCACTTTACTGTGCATATCATGTCTACTACTCAAGAATCCATTACTCATACATTTGCATCTGCTTTTCTACAAGGCACAAATATGCCTCATCCTCCTCTACAACTCTTAGTTGGCCCTTGAGCACAACCAATCATGCAGGATTGGGTTACTCACAACCACAGTACAAGTACTGACTATGTTTTCGATTGAGAGGAGCTCAAGGAGATTGTAGCTTTCTCCAGGGCTATCCACAACAATTCCCTTGACCCTACTATGCAACTCCCAGAGTGTTATCTTATTGTATTATGCTTGTATAACTTCCATGTTCCTTCTCATACGAGACTGAGCCTACTACCACTGTTCTAAGACTGTATTCAACATGCTAAGATGATGCAAGTGTCCCAGGACTTTGTATACCATAAGAACATGGCTTTGAACCAAGGTAAATGCACATATATTCTGTATTATATTATTACAAGCACATATACCTTACTATTTTACTTAGGTGCAAAGTGTAGAGCTGAGCAAATTGACAATGGAACCACTATATTCTACTCACACAACTGTAAACGTTCTCGGATCGATTCACAATTGCCCTCAACGTCTACTGATCTTACTTCAGTACTTGATATGAGTGCTCTGAGCTCATTCAACACTCAAGGCATTACTCTACTGCCAAATCTGCTGCTTTCTACTCAATCCAACAGCCATTCCAACCAATCCACTGTGAGTTCCACCAGTTCCACCACAGAACATGTCCAAGCCAGATAGGAACACGTCCAGTCCACTACAGGACTGATTGAAGACACATCCATGGCTGTGGAGAACGTCCTAGTACAGCAGTACTGAACTTCATAGTAAGTTACTAACGTTTTCTTTCATTTTTGTGTTGTTATTTCGTTTATTTTGGTACTAACTCCCTTAGCATTTAGGACTAAATGCTGGAGGGCGAGTGTAACAATTGTGCTACCTGTGCATTTGCACAACATGTGTTGTAGGTGCTTGTGGGTGTTTTCCTTTTTGTTCACTAGACTACCCTGTATCCTACTACACATGTATACACATATATAAAGGGTTTTTGAGCTAAGGGTTAGGGGATTCTTTCTCCTTCTCAGCACTCGATTACTAGGTTATCCCAGTCAGTAGTTGAGTGTGCTGGTAAAGAGAGAATCTTTGTGTAAGGCTAGTATACCTATCCTTACAACAACCTTGTTTAACTTACAAAGTACTAGTATGAGTACTATAGTTAGTATAGTTACTATAGTACATTACATAAAGGTTTAGAGCTGTTACATAAGATTAACTCACAACACTCAACTGTCTTATTTCTGTGTGTAAACAGTACTATAATACATTTTCTTAGCTTAGTAATATTAAGCATTTGTTTTAAAAGATAATAGTGTACTTTTATAAGCTATTTTAATGTAAAGTATCTTGTTATATTTGGCACAGTGTATACACTGTATATACTGTATACAGAAGTAGTGTATTGTATATGAGTCCTACTGACCCAGTTTATACCTGTAATTATATGTGTGTATGTGTATATATGGGAAATTTTATACACATAAGTATATATACTACACACAGAGTACTACCTAAAGGTTATCTCAGAAAGTACTACAAAGTATATTACCTTGTTCTATACAGAGTACTAACTCCTAATAAAGAACTAAGAATGTTTCTAGTGTTACAAACTGTTTGTAAACTATAAGGGTAACAATTGTCTGACAGGTCTGCTAAAACCTGAAGACACAGTTCTTATTATAGAAGTATATATAGAGTCTCTATGTCTGAAGCAAAAGTCTGCTATACTTGTACAAACTGAGTAGTCTATAGTACTAGAACCTGTAAGTAGAGACAAATCCAAGTACATCCTAATTTCTGACTCCTTACTATTCTCTAACTGTTATATCCTTATAGAAGGTAGTTCTACTCTAATCCAAATCTAACCCATAATTGACTCTGACTGTTCTACAGTTCTGTTTGATGAGAAACTAGTGTCCTAGATAGGCCTTAAGTGCTTCCTACTCAAAAGACACATTATTATAACACTTATAATCAAATTAGTAGAAGAGTCAGGAAAATGGATTACAGAGTAGGTAAAGTTGTAGATACAGTCAGTAGATCAGAAATGGACATTAAAGGTTGTAAAAGCTTGTGTAGTTAATAACTTGTATAATGAGATGATTCTTAGTACCCCTTTCCTTTAGAAGAACTGAATTGTTATTAACATAGAAGGTTAGACAGTTATTCTAAAGGATTCTAAATGTGATCTAATGAAGGCAGAAAAGATAGAATCAGTCTGTGTTCTACAACCTATACACATCCTCTCAGAACTAGTACTATCCCTGACTGTAACTGTTTAGGAGTATATTAAGACACTAGTTAGGTTAGAAAGACATAAGACCTTAGATAGGGAGCTAAAGTAACAATACTAAGATTGCTTCCTAAACTCTATACTATTAGTTACAGAACTTCTAGAAGGGATTACACACAATATACAGTTTAAGGACCTGTTGAAGGTAGTAGCTACAAGGTCTTATACATGCCTGTAGAAATACTAGAAGACCTAGTACACACTCTTAGATTAGTACACTCAAGCTAGTTGTTTGTAGAGGTTAGAAAGCCTGTATGTATTACTCACATTCTTAATCCTAAAGGCAGATCTGGAGGACCTTCTACACATAGTATGTAACTACTAGGCACTAAATAGTAACATGATTTGTGACCAGACCCTACTACTCTGTATTAACAAAATCATGAATAACACTATTAGAGGATACATATATGTAAAGATTAACATGACTAACACATTCTTCTAAACCTGTATGAATCTAGAACATATTCTGCTCACTACAATTAGTACTCTGTTCAGACTATATGAGTAGACAGTCATACTAATAGAATTATATAACATACTAGCTATACAATAATAAAGAGTTATAAGAGCTTTAGAGTATCTTATTAGAAGGATCTGTCATGTCTACTTGGATAATATTATTATCTAGTCAGAGTTAGAGGTAGAACACATTAGAAACATTAGAAAGGTTATGTAGACACTCTATAACAAAGGTCTTGTCTGTTTGTAATAGAAAACTAAGTTATTCTGTACAGAGGTTAAGTTTCTCAAGCATCTAATTACAGAAAAGGGTACAGAAGCAGACTCAGACAAAGTCAAGCACATTTTACAATAGTTACAGCTCTAGAAAGCCTAGAATGTTTGTAAGCTCTTTAGACTTTTACAGTATATTACAGTATACTTTTTACACCTTATAAAACATACTATAGTTCTTTCCCTACTTACAAGTAAGGATTATAATAAGGTATTTCTAGAGTAGAAGCTAGAACACTAACACACTTTTAAAGTAATCAAGTCTATTGTTACTAGCTACAAGTGTCTCACTTCTGTAGATCACAATTCAGGAGAGTAGATCTACATAACTATAAATATGAGTGATTCTAGAACTAGAGTAGTTCTTAGTATTGGATCCTTATAGAAAACAGTAAAACTTGTAGTATTTGAGTCTAAGTAATGTAACAGTGTAGAACACAATTACCTAGTATACAAGTGTGAACTTCTCACAATTGTTTATACACTTAAGAAATAGTACATTTACCTCCTAGGAGTACATTTCCATGTCTACACAGATTACTATACTCTCAAATACTTAGATACACAGTACAATCTGTCCTAGAGACAAGTCTAGTAGATAGAGGACCTTTCCTAGTATGACTACAAACTGTATTATATTAAAGGAGAAGAGAACACAGTTGCTAATACACTCTCCTACTACTTAGACTTTGATTCTGGTCTAGAACATGAGAACCTAGTATAGGAAACCTTAGGAAGTATGTTTATACAAATCTTTACAGATCCTAACCTTCTTATAACAATTAGGAACAGTTACAACATAGATGAGTTCTGTTACAAGCTTTAATACAATCTCAGAAGTATTGTGAGAGCTTGTAAGGATTATAGACTTCTATACCTAGACAACCAGTTAGTAATTCTAAGGTCTGGAAACATGTGTAAAACCTTATACTACCTTGTGTATAATGAACTAAGACATTTTAGTGTAGACAAGACTTATCTGTCCTTATACAACTTATTCTATTAGTTTAATATGTGCTAGGATCTGGAACAGAACTACATTCTGAACTATAATATATACTAATATAACAAGAACCTAACTACAAAACCTGCTAGTCTACTACATTTACTACTAGTTCTGAATGTGTGTTTTAAGAGTATTGTGATTGACTTTGTCAGACTGTTGCTAGAAGACAGTAGATACAACAGAATAGTAACAATGACAGATTGACTAAGTAGTGTAAACATTAGGATTGAACTGTGTAGGATAAACATAATAGTAGAAGAATTTGTAGAACTGTTCTTTAATAAATAGTATTGTAAAAACAGCTTACTTTAGGAAATTGTTTCTGACTAGGACTGTCTGTTCCTGTCTGGATTTTAGACTGTATTACACACAAGGACAGACATAAAGCTGAAGATGTTGACAGTATACTACTTAGAGACAGATAGAGTAAGTGAGCATACTAATAAGATAGTAAGCTAGTTAATATACTTTTATGTTAATTACTAACAGTAGGGTTAGTAGGTTCAGCTTTTATAGGTTTGGTTCTGTATTATAAACACAGTAAATGCTTCTACAGAATATTCCCTATTCTAACTACATTATAGATACTTACTATAGAAAGTTCTACTGTTTATACAACTGGAACAGTAGTAAGCAGATTCTCTAGAAGTACAAGTATTAGAATTCCTAGCCTACATACTGAAACTCCTGTAAAGTGTCTAAGAGAAGAACACAGGTGATTTGTTAAGTTTGAGGGGGAGCTAAACTATGAGTCTTATGAGACTAGAGTGGTTCCAAACAGGTGCAAGTTCTTCTAGCACAGTTGTGACCTTAGAAGAGAAATGTAAATAATGGAAAGTGTACTTACAAAGCACACAACAAACAAACTAATATGGAAAACAACAAAGACTAAGACTATGCCTCATGCTAGAGGACTTTGAGACAAAAGACAAGAGCTAAATCAATAGGTGAACTATCTGAATTCCCCCTGTATCTAGTATATGAGTAGCTGTATTTATAGTTTTCTAAGTTCTAGAAAAGTGTAGTACTAACAGGGAAATGTTATGGCTGAACAAAAGAAAAATAACGAAATATACAAGAACAAATAAGAGAACCTTTTGCTAGAGGTTGGAAGAAAATGGGGGTGAAAATGTATAAGGAAAATTTAAGTGGTCTACATTCTAACCACAGGAAATGTTATGTAAAAGGAAAAGCAAGATTTACATTGAAAGAAGTAGCAGGTTCTCATACTGTTACCATCTGATTGGTGCAGACAAAGTGCAGAGAGTTCTGAGATTTCTGACTGTCTCCTAAGATCACCACTTTGATTGCCCTAATGTTCTATCTGATTAAAAGATTGTAGTACTTTAATCTAGGCAATAATAACATAATGGTTTGCTGAGCCACTTACTGTAACACAACTTGTGTTCTGAGCCTGTGATAAGTACATAATCTGTACATCCTGTGAGGTAAACAGTGTGTGTAAGCCAATTCCAAGACTGTACACACTTACAGTTCTGTTTGCAAACACTTACAATACAGAATAGTTAGGTGTTCTCAGAATATGCTTCTATAAGTCACATGAGTGTTTAGAATTGATTACTGTGATTGTCTGTATGTAATGTACAGTTCTTAGTATGATGCTAATTGTTTTAATACATTAGGATGTTGTAGAGGTACAAGACACCCTTTTAGTAGTTAAGACCTGTTAGGCATATTACACAAATCAGGACTGTACTACAGAAGATTGTTTTACAGTAAGAGACTAAGTTATACTCTCTATATATAATTACTGTCAGGACTACCTTGTATAAACACTAGAACATACTACAAAATTCATACCTTACTATAATAAACTGTACTTTATTATTATAGCAAATCTAGACAAGTCAGAATATACTCTAGAGCTACTCAACTCTAATCAAACCTTCCTAGGATTCTATACAAGCTAACTCAAGTGTTATGTTCTAAATAATAATGTACTCTTTCTACAACATACTCTTAATCAACCAGGTCTGGTAGAAGGAGAGGAGAAGGTTTACAAGGTGTTACAGATTGTAGACACAAGACACAGAGAGTAAGATTAGTAGTATTTAGTAGAATAGGTAGGATAGGGTAAACAGGGACAGGAATAGAAAGTATAGTCAGAACTCTAAAGGTTAGCCTCTAAAGTTCTACAAGCCTAGTTAGCTTTACATCCTTATGAGAGTATTATTTTTTTAGAGAGGGGAGGAGTGTAAGCCTACTTAACAGTTTACAACAGTTTCTACACAATTCTACACCTGTCCTAGTACAGAACTGTGTTTCCTGTATACAGATTCTTATAGTAGCTTACTAAGTTATACACTTTTCCTTTGTGCTTGTATTAAGTCCCCCTTTTATCATAACCACCTTTCCTACATTCCTAGATACATACTATCTCCTTTTGTCTTCCCCTTTAAGTATACATTATGTCCCCCCTTTTTGCTCCCCCTTTTATTTTCCCCTTTAGGTATGAACTATTTCCTTAGTATATATAGTTAGTATCCTTTACCTTTATTGTATCAGTTCATATTCCTGACTATAACAAAGGTGAGTTCTTTGTCTATACAAGTATCAGTTTGTATTCCTGACTGTAACAAAGATACCTTTGTCCTGTCAGCCTTTATGTGTTACTACAAACTCAGAACTTGTTTGTAACAGTGTTTAGCACTTCCCTAGTACAGTACTATCTAATATTCCTAATGTGTTCCACTTTAGACTCTAACTAGATAATAATGTCATTCAAGTAAACATGACAAATTTTCCTAATAAGATACCCTAGTACTCTTGTAACCTACTATTATTGTGTAACTAACATATTGTATAACCCTATTAGTATAACTGTTTATTCATACAATCTAAATAGAGTACTAATTATAGTGAGTAGAATATGTTCTGAGTTTATATATGTTTGAAAGAATATATTAGTCATGTTAATCTTAGTATATATACATTTCTAAATAGTATTATTCATAATCTTATTAATGTAGGGAAGTAGGGTACAATTGTAAATTGTGTTACTGTTTAGTGCCTAATAATTGTATACTATTTGTAGCAGGTCTACAGGATCTGTCTTTAGGATGAGGAATGTAAGTAATGTATATAGGCTTTCTAACCTGTACAAACAACCTGTCTAAGTATACTAATTAATGAGTGTGTACTAAGCCTTCTAGTATTTCTATAAACAAGTATAAGATTGTGTAGCTACTACTTTAGAGGGATCCTTAAGTTATATACTATGTGTAACACCTTCAGGAAGCTCTGTAACTAGTAACATAGTGTCTAGGAAGTAGTCCTAATACTATTACTTTAGCTTCCTATCTAGTGTCTTAAATCTCTCTAACCTAGCTAGAGTCTCTATACACTCTCAGACAGTTGTGACCAAAAATAGTGTAGATTCTAGGATTCTGTAAGCTGACTGTAGGACACAAACTGGTTCTGTAACTTCTGATTTCATTAAATTATAGTTAGAATCCCTTAGAATAACTGTCTATCTTTCTATGTTAATAATAATCTGATTCTTCTAAAGAAAGAGAGTACTAAGAATTATTTTATTATATAAGTTATTAACTATACAAGCTTTTACAAACTTTAATGTTCATTTCTAATCTACTAACTACACTTATAGCTTTACCTACTCTATAATCTGTTTCCCTGACTCTTTTACTGATTTGATTACTAGTATTATAATAATGTGTTTCTTAAGTAGGAATTGCTTAAAATACATTCAGGACACTAGTTTCTCATTAATCAGAACTGTAGAACAACTAGAGTCAATTATGAGTCAGATACAGATTAGAGTGGAGCTACCTTTTACAAGAATATAGTAGTCTAGAAATAGGAGAGAGTCAGAAATTAGAACATAAGGTTGGGAAAACATAAACTCAACCAACCTGTCACATCAGTCACAGCACAGCCACCTTCCCCATTAGGAAGGACCCTGATGGCAAAAATCGTGGGGTAGACTGCAACATTTTCTTTAACATTTTTGAGTACAAGTACATAGACAAAATATAATATAAATTACAGATGAGCTGCCTCTAAATCTTCTATAAGACTGTCTGGAAGCACCCTATGACTCTTATACTTTCTACATGCCTATTAAGCTTGAACCCCTGTAAGTCCTTTCTTGTATGCATTAATAAACCAGGCAGACTGATTAGCAAACCTATAAAGTATTATAAGAAAGTTATAATAAGTAAATAAAGTAAAAATATACTTACTTTTGAAATAAATTAAGAGGAATTGAGTCAAGGCATGATTTAATATGAGATTCCATTTGATTCTCATTATTTGGGTGAGGCATCATTTGGTAGTGATATTTTGCATTACCCTAACACTGTTTAATGAAGTTCAGTTCACAGTAAAACTTTGGATAGAATAAAACCTTGTGTCCATGTCCTTCAATCAACTCCTCAATAGCTGACTTTTGTGCCAAAAAGTCAGACTGGTTGAACAGAATTTGTTGACAGCAACACATGGATGTGACTGATTTGTCAGCACATTTAAATCCATTACATTGAGCCAGTTTTCCTTCAACATTAATGCCTCTTTCTTGAAGAATCAAAGCTATACCTTTAAATTGACTAGGATAAGTTGTGTAATCAAATGGAAAGTAAAAGGATTGAGGGGATCCATTAGGAAGAAGTCCAGGCCTCATAGGTAGGGCTTGGTCCTGTACTGTATTATATGGATACAGCATTTTTGTATACAGTACTGTACTGTATCTGTATAAAAAATTTGACTCAAAAATACAGTACATATTTTACAGGCTGTAACTGTATATAGTCTGTATAATACAGACTGTATATGCCTGTATACAATATACAGCTACTAAATGAAAGAAAATCTTGCTCTAAACATAATACTGAAGCTCTAATAAGTAGTATTCAATGTTCAGATACTTATACTAGCATTTACTAATATATTCAGCACTATTATTGTAAAAGTATGTACAATCTGATATATATTCCAATATATAGGTACATCACATGACTCGACTTTATGACAAATATCACAGACTAAATTACATAACAAAATGTCAATAAGTCAAATTTTATACATTTCATGTAGATTAAGGTATAATATAGGTAGAATTCAATATTTCTATACTAAAGAGGTAATATCACAATGATGTAGCCCCTTACATTTCATACTACACCTTGGTAAATGTAGCAACTATACTGTATCTGTATATGGTGTATACATTCTGTATACAGCTGTACTGTATCTGTATAGGTTTTTGGGTTCAGAAATACAGTACTGTATTATACAAGCTATATCTGTATAAGGGTTGTATTATATGGCCTGTATCTGTATACAGTACAGTACTGAGCCCTACTCATAGGGGGGAGATTAGCTGAAATCCTTGCCTTCCATCCTGGGTTTTTTGGCATATGATGTGCTGAGAGTGTATTAGGAGCTCTTTTTTAATGAGAGGTAACATTATCAAAGGCAAAAATAGCTGTTTTGTCTGGAAAAGTGTCTTCAAACAGTTTGATAGCTGATAAGACTTGTTGCTGTAGATGATCATGAGTGAAGTAGCTGTCTCTATTCTTGCCAGCTTTAAAGTAAATGCATGCCTCCTGAGCTCTAAAATCATTTATTTTAGTATAGAATTTACAATTGAAATAAGTGTAAAACTTACCCATTTGAAGATTTAAGCCACCCATATCCAGGGATACAAAAGTCAGACACTATAATAGACATACCCTTGCCCTTAGCTCTTGGTTTAGGAGTATCTTCTGTATGGTACCACAAGATTTTCCTCTGGTCATTTGTATAGAAAGTAGACTCATCATGAGTAACCAGAATGAAATGACCAGAGTCCATATACTCTCCATACACTCTCCAGAGTGGTAGAAAGACATGTTGACAATAATAAACAACATCCTCTTGCTCATGACCATCAATATACATTCCATTAGGTGCCTTCCCATACTTATACCCTATAGCATTCATCCAGTGCCTTGCAGTTTGTAAAGTGATAGTTTTGGAGTGTCCAAGCTGAGCAAGAACATTTGGCTGGTTTAAATAGTCTTGAACATCCTTTGCTGATAATTATTGCTTTCCAAGACTCTGTAAGTGAGCTTGAATGCTCATAGAAAAGTCTTCATCACTAATAATAGACCTTTTCCATGTCCCATAAAGATTTATAGGATAATACTTAATATCAGTAAGGTGGTGTCGTACCCAGCATCGAAGATTTCTAGCCAAATGTACCCCCCGGTCTTCAGCTAACGAGGCAGCAAGGACAGATGCATCAATCCAACCCATATCTTCACTCTCAACATACAAGCGTAGGAACACCAGCATAGCTGTTAGACGGCCCCAGAATAACTGATCAATATCTTTTTTTTCAGACATTACTTTGAATCTCCAAATTGCGTCCAAAAGAGCTGGGTCATTCTGTCTAGGGGCTACATGCTTTGATTCAGATGCGGAAACAGGCTGGGTGTGTGGGAGTACAGGCTGGTTCGGTGGTATTTCATCATCAAAGCGTGTGAGCGTACGTCCTTCACTCTGTACACTGATGTCCTCACGACTCCTACTGATCATGTCAACGTATTGACCTTTACTCGCGTCATAGCCCTGTGCAAATTGCTCTGGTGCACTGTGCTTCGAAGTGAGACTTGTCTGTGCATCCTGGTGCGTAGTGCCACGGTTGATCGTGATATCGAGTTCTTGGCCAAGGTTTGCAGTAGGGATAGTCTCGGAGGACGTAGTGCTCCGCGCGTAGCGTATACGCTTACGCGCGTAAAATTTCCCACGTATACGCATACGCGCGTATAATTACGGGCGTAAACTGGGTCAGCAGGACCCATATACAATACACTACTTCCGTATACGGCGTATACGCTGTGCCAAATATAACAAGATACTTTACATTAAAATAGCTCATAAAAGTACACTATCACCTTTCAAAACAAATGCTTGATATTACTGAGCTAAGAAAATGTATTGTAGTACTGTTTACACACAGAAATAAGACAGTTG
>NW_006760386.1:6005473-6020072 GCF_000271605.1 Fomitiporia mediterranea MF3/22
GTCAAGCTCGTCGGTAAATACGGTACCACCGGTTAGGATTGCAAGGTCACCAAGGATGCTCTTTCGATTGTCACCAAACCCAGGAGCCTTGACTGCGGCCACCTGGAGTTGACCACGGAGCTTGTTCAGTATGCATGCCGCAAGTGCCTCACCGTCGACGTCTTCAGCAATAATGAGGAGCGGCCGACGAGACTGCGCAGCTGCTTCAAGCGAAGGTAGGATGTCCTGCAACACCGAGATCTTCTTCTCGGACAGCAAGATCAGCGGTTTCTCGAATTCGACCTTCTGGTTCTTGACGTCCGTGATGAAATACGGTGAAATGTAACCCCGGTCAAAACGCATTCCCTCCGTAATTTCAATCTCATCCTCAATCGTGCGCCCTTCCTTGACTGTGATGACTCCCTGCTTGCCAACCTTCTCCATGGCGGTCGCGATGAGATTGCCGACATGTGTATCACCATTCGCAGAAATAGATGCAACTTGTGCAATTTCCTCCGTCGTCGTAATGTCCTTCGTGTTCTTCGTCAAGTCCTCGTCCGTACAGCCAAGACCCTCCATCACCTTCACACCCTTTGTGTTCTTCGTCAAGAGGTCGTCCACGCGGGCAACAGCTGCCTGAGCACCTCGACGAACATCCATCGGATTGCAACCAGCACCGATGTTTGTCACATTTTCTGCATGCATTATAGGGACAGAAACGGGTGTGGCTGTCGTTCCATCTCTGGCAATCTCATTCGTCTTCTGCACGATGTCTTGAGCACTAAGATTCTCGAACTTGTCCTTCAGTGACATGGACCTGGTTATGCTGATGGCAGGCTCCATAGCTTGAAAGTTTGAGGTATGTACTTGCAAAAACAATGAATCTTGAATATGCTCAGGGATAGGAGAGCCTTGCTAGATGGATCTGAAGGCATGGATTTGGGTGTGCAGTGCAGCAACCTGATCTTCCGTGAACGACACAGGAGATAATGGTGGTGACTGCTCGTTAGCTGACCCAGGCTCTTCATTGTGCATGTCCACTGCTGGAGAATCGATGTATATTGGTAGTGATTTGTCTGTGTTGGCAGATTGCTCCCAATCGACATCCACTTCAAGTGGCATGTCGACTGCATGATGAGGGCTAAGGGGAGCTTGAAAGTATAGCTGGATGTCTTGATATCCTTGAGCACGAAGTCTGGCTGTTTCATGCTTGACCTTTGCTCTATGATACCTTTGGGTACGTGCTGGTTTCTGTTCCGTTAGACTAATCTTCTTGTATTTAGCTGGTCGCCGGCGATTCTTCAAATGCAAGAGCCAAGTCGAAAGTCCAATAGAAAGTGTGTCAAAAAGAGCTGCCACACCCTCTTTACTAAGTATCATTTCACTTTCAATGTTTGCTTCTTCATCACTATCTGTTAAATCAACAGATTCCATGGGAATGATGCTCTCTACTCCCTCCCCAAAGTCAGGAGTGTTGAATGTTTCTTCGTCCTCAGTTTGTAAGGAATGAGTAGTTTGTCCAGTCTATTTTTAGTTTATAAGCATTATTCACTTAATTTTAAGTCTTAAAACTCTTACAAAAGCATCCTTCCATATATTTTGAGTCCTAGCTTTATCTCTTCTCTTTCTTCGTCCCATGTTTAGTTGACAGGAGAGGGGGTAACATTAGTGCTCTGCACTATAGTTGCTACAGTCTGGTCCAGGTCTGGTCCAGACAGGTTTTTGCTGGACTGTGAACCAGACCAGGACTGATTTCTTATAAAATCCTGGACCTTGGACTGGACCCAGCTGGACCTCTTGTGGACTGGACCAGTGGTCCAGTCCAGGTCTGAACCTGGTCCAGACCTCTGGACCAATTATATAATATATATTAAAATAATTCTGTCTTATTAACATATTATATGAGATAGATATACTATTAAGTACTATAATAATATGTTTCTGAATATATGTAAGCTTATATGTATCAGAATACAATTACTTTTATTATTTGTATTATACTAAGTGTAAAACACAAGAAGTACTAGTGTAATAGAAATCAGTTCCTACAGTCAATGTAAACTACTGTTTACATCTGTAAGACACAGTATAGTCTATTTGTATGCTTAAGGGTATACAATACACTATACAATATATGTAAGAGTAGTTCACATCTATTAGGCTCTGTACAGTCTATTTGTATGCCTTAAAGAAGTAGTATCTACAATATAAACAGTCTACAGTCTGGTCTAGGGTCTAGGCAGTTCAAAGTGGTCCAGAAATTTTTGTCAAATGCTAGACTACAGACTGGACCCCTGTTGGACCCAGTCCACAACAGTCCTGGACCAGACAACAGCAACTATACTCTGTACTGTAGCATAATTTACAGATACACCTACAGTGTATACACTTATACACTGTATTGTAAGAGAAAATTTTAGCTGAAAATACAGGTGTATATTTATGTGTGTATGTGTATACTATAAGTAAAAAATTTCTGTATATGCCATATACAAGTATACAGTATTACTAAGCATATTCTCTAATTAAATACTAAGTTTGAGTTTCTAAACCTTATTTACTTTACTTATTTATATACTAAATCATTTTAATACTATATAACAACCTTGTTTAACTTAAAAAGTACTAGTATGAGTACTACAGTTAGTATGGTTACTATAGTACATTATATGAAGGTTTAGAGCTGTCACATGATATTAACTCACAACACTCAACTGTCTTATTTCTGTGTGTAAACAGTACTATAATACAATTTCTTAGCTCAGTAATATTAAGCATTTGTTTTGAAAGATGATAGTGTACTTTTATGAGCTATTTTAATATAAAGTATCTTGTTATATTTGGCACAGCATATATGCTGTATACACTGTATACAGAAGTAGTGTATTGTATATGAGTCCTGCTGACCCAGTTTACATCTGTAATTATATACACATATATGTATATGTGGGAAATTTTATGTGTGTAAGCATATACACTATGTGTAGAGTACTAGGTAACATAGCTGAAATTGCTGAGGAAATATGTATTACTAAACTTATGTAATTTACCCCATATGGGAATTATTATATAATAATATCTTAACTGAAGTGGCAAAAATCAAAATCATAAATTTTCAAAACATTACCAAAATGCTTTTTAAAGCATTCTGAACAAAAAAAGTAGGGTACTTTGTTGCTCAAATAACTTGGGCAAAACTTAATATTTAAAAAAAATAAAAACACACATTTGTAGCTACAATCTATCTAAAACTTTCTATGTTGTCCAAATATGAGTTTAGGGAATGTTGAGGTGTGAATTTCAAGATTATTGTGTGTGTCCATATTAAGTTAGTAAGGTTGTATTACAGTTGGTTGAGTTTATGTTTTCCCAACCTTACTCAGATTTGTCTCTACTTGTAGGTTCTAGTACTATAGACTACTCTGTTTGTGTAAGAGTAACAGACTTCTACTTCAGACATAGAGACTTAATATACACTTCTGTAATAAGGATTATATCTTTAGGTTTGGGTAAGCCTATTAGACAATTGTTGCTCCTATAATTTACAAATAGTTTGTAGTACTAGAAACATTCCTAGTTCTTTATTAGAAGCTAACACTCTGTATAAGACAAGCTAACACACTTTATATTACTTTCTAAAGTAGCCTTTAGGCTAACTGTTACTAGGATAACCTTTCCTATGTACTACTTCTCCTAATCCTTCTTCTGAGTCTGTTCTACTGTAAGTATTACTTTTACATTGTTACAAACTTTTACACAGTCTATATCTAACTGTTCTACTAGCTTACACACATGTTTTAACTATTTGTAGAGTCTAGTACAATCTGTTACTTCTTTTCCCAGGACTGGTTCTAGGGTTAGAAGGTGATCTGTAGGATTAGGAATCTAGCTATTTACTAAGGTTACTATATACAGCCTTTCTATATATGTTATAAGTTACTTAGAATGTGTTAGAACTAGAATTACAAATACTAGACAAAGCTTAAACTAAAGGTCCAAGTGTAGGTTAGCTTTAAGAAGTTTGTAAAGCCTATCAGGATTAAGGTACTAATCTTCTAAAAGACTAAAGTTAATTCTAGTAACTTATAACTACTATTCTTAAAAGTTGTAACTATCTTACTGTGTTACTAGTAGCTTGTTCCAGGTTTGCTCTACTTAGTCTATAGAGAGTATTTTACACTAGAGCTCCTAATAGAATGTATCTAGTATAAGCCTCTCAAGTTTAGACTAGTCATACTTGTACTACTAGTATAGTCTACTGTCCTGTAAATATTCTATTACAACTACAACTATATAGGTTATAAGAATGGATTTAGTAAACACATACTTATAAAATGTAGAGATTTATAACTAGAGAGTGTATAGTGTTAGGTTGCCTAGGGTCAGTATTAGAGGCTTTGTTACACTTTCTTAGACTAACTAAGCTTTAGTAAATATAGTACAGAATATGGTGGCCTTCTAATAGTTTAGGGTAGGTAGTTTACTAGTATTACTTTCTAGTTATGAGAGATCTAAGCTACTTACTGAATCCAAACTTAGGGTTGGTGTAAATAATAGTAGTGTAGAGGAAGTAAATACAGTTTCTCTAGTTAATAGAGGGGTAACTGTAGTAGCTTCTAAGAATACCTAGTACTAGAGGAAATAAGACCTAGTTATATGTAGCTAGAAAGAGAGCTAAACTTGCTTCAGGACTATAGTAGTGTGTTTAGGAAGGCTAGAGAGCCTTACTAATAGTAGGGAGTGTTCAGGAAGACTGGAGGAACCTTACTAACAGTAGAAGACATTTAGAAAGGTTAGGAGAAACCTTACTAACATGTAGTACAACAAAGACTACTTTGTCAATGTTAAAAAAAAAGTAAAACAGTACTAGGGAAGTGCTAAACACTGTTACAAACAAGTTCTGTTGAGTTCTGAGTTTACTAACACATATAGAATACTGATAGGACAAAGGTATCTTTGTTACAGTCAGGAATAAGAACTAGTCTATGTACATACAAGAACTCACCTTTATTACAGTCAGGAATAAGAACTAGTATTACAAAGGTGAAAGATAAAAACTATATATACTAGAAATGAAACAAAGGTAGCTTACACCTAAAGAGGAAAACAATACAAAAGACAAAAAGGAGAGTGTATACACTTAAGAATGAAGGGTATATGACTCAGACAATAGGGAAACATAGTGTAAACACAAAAGGGGAAATGTGTATAACTCTAGAGTCTACACAGAGAAGGCCTAGGTTTGAGAGAAGGTCTGAGTTTGAGAAATGTGGTTCTGTACTAGGAGAGGTACAGAACTGTACAGAAACTGTTGTAAACTATAAGGTAGGCTTACAATAATGTTTTTATTATCATTGTGTAATGTTATTTGATCAATATATTACTTTGTACAATCATAATATGTGTTCATTATTTTTATTTTGTAGATAGATGAAATAGTGTATTTCACAGTTCTATTTTTCATTATATATTGTAATATTTGTTTGTTTATTGTTTATTTTGTGTCAAATTCTGTTTAGTATTGTTTTAATTATTATATTTGCTTTATTTACTGAATATATGTGTGCATTTGTTATGAAATATGAATTTATTTTGTTTAATTAGTGTGTATCACTCATTTTTGTTCATTATGATTGACATTATCTTGTTTTATTCAAAAGGATTAATGTTTTGATCACTGTTACATCTGTTACTTCTTTTAATTTTAGCAAGTGCTTTGTATATCTAGTGTAGATTGCTTTAGGAATATGTACTATTCTTTGGCTTGCCTGAATTGTTTCCTAGTTATATGTCTGAATATTATTTCATTTACTTAGTTATTTGTTTACTATTATGTCCTACATATTAGAGAATAAGTATTGTAGTTTCTACATAATGTATGATCATTATTTTCAATGTAATATATGTTCTGTTGTAGAAAGTGTAGTTCTGTTTGATAGTTCTGTATAGTTTGTTATGTACAGGAGATGCTTTTCTGCCCAACATCTTTGTATGTAGTATACTTCTCTGTGTTTAGGTATATGCTCTGTAATATATTTGTTTGTAATGTGTTCAATAGTACTATGTATAGTGTGACCATTAAAGATTCCAGAGAAAGTGTCTCTTACATAAGTATTTTATTGTCAGATTTGTTGGATTGAACAGATTCACTCATCAGATTCAACAGATTTGCTTTGAATTTGTTACAATAACTTTATAATTGTGTTTTGTGAGATGTGTAAGATTAAATAGTAATGTAGTCAATATTTCCACATCATTTAATTGTTTACTATGTTTCTATTGTTTGTTATGTTTTATGTTTTGTGAATATATGCTATTACTCCCCTTCAATTCAAGAAGGTTTGCTTTGAGCAATTGGCTTTTGTGTATAATAGATTTGTTTGTATGTTTTTGTCATTTTATTATTTGTTTAAGTATTTGTATGTGAATGCATAAATGTGTTTTGTCTAATAATTTCAATGTCATTTGTTATCTTTGTCTGATTTAGTTATTAATTCTTTTTGAGCATTATACTGATTGTTATTTGAGTTTATACTCAAATAGATTGTATGTATGCTTGTGTATTTTGTTTGATTATTATGTGTATGTCTAATAGTTTGTTATTTGGATAAATATAATCTATTGTATTGTTTGGCAAAGTTAAGTTTGTGTATTTTGTTCATTATATTTGTATACATTATGATGCATTATTTAGATTTGCTCAGTATCATTTGTCTTCTGTTTGATGACAAAAGTATTTAAGCTATAGTGTCTTGTTTCTGTTCTGTTTATTAATTTTATTCTTTTGTAATATGTGTAAGCTTCAAGCAAGGCTGTTAATAAAGAATACACTGTTATAATATTGTTTGAACTTTAAATAGTTAATGATATCCTTTATGAATTGATCATAAATATATTCTTTGTGAATTCTATCTTTCTACTGTTTACAGTAATCTATTATAACAATTGTACTACCTGCACATTTGTACAACATGTGTTGTAAGTGCTTGTGAGTGTTTTCCTTTTTGTTTACTAAACTACCCTGTATCCTACTACATGTGTATACACATATATAAAGGGTTTTTGAGCTAAGGGTTAGGGGATTCTTTCTCCTTCTTAGTGCTCAATTACTAGGTTATTCTAGTCAGTAGTTGAGTGTGCTGGTAAAGAGAGAATCTTTACATAAGGCTAGTATACCTATCCTTACACATTTTTGACTGAACCCACCTTTTTGTAAACCTGCTAGGCTTTGACAACCGGAACTGAGAGTCTGATCACTCTAATATGTTTCTCACATTGTCTAGTACTCCTTTGAATTCAAAGAAACAAGTGAGTAGTTTGCAAATCTAAATTAGAGACACATATACTCTTACTATAACTACTAGGATACTCAGAATGCTTGAGGGATGTGAACAGATTGTTCCCCTCAATGTAGAGAGACCTCCTTGTTGATATTACAAGAGGCAAGTATTATTCAGAAGTGCTAAAGAGCAGCTTTCCCTGAATGTAGAGAGATTTGAAACAGTACACACTACAGATTTCAAATTAACAGAGTATGCAGACAATGGACAACAAGATTATCTGTTGAGTACTGAACACAATGTGGCCACCAAGCCTTAGCAGACAATCCTAGAAGAGCCCCCAAGTCTGGAAGTTACTATTAACATGCTAGAGAATAAGTCCTTGTCTGCTACAGACTGGAGGCAATCTGATAACTCTTTGCTAGGTGATAAGTCCTTGTCTATACAAGGCTAGAGGCACTCTAATGAACTATTACATACAAGTAATGTAGAACAAAGGTATGTACTTATACTAGTACATATTGTTAGACTGATACACACTGTAGAGTAGACACTAGTGAGTACTTACCTTACTAGGCTCACAGAAGTAGACAATAGTGGTACAGAGAGTATAAATGCTTAGGAAACTAGCATTAAGGATTCTGTCAGTAAGAACAAGAGTATTAGTAAAGGAACAACACTTTCCTTACAGTAGAAAACATTCTAGAAGGCTAGAAAGACATTCAGAAACATTCCTAGGCTAGAGACACTGAAAGCTATGAGTAGGCTAGCCAGTCCATTCAATCAAGGAATTGATATTGAGGAATTAAACAAGAGAACTCATAAGTATGATAGTATGTATTAGGAACATGAAGGAAACATTAATTTGAACACAATTGATCCATCCAAACTAACTAGAGACAAGTTAGCTAAATAAATGTATTAGAAAGTATGTCCTCAACACTTAGAAGCTACTAAAAGAATGTCCAAACAATTGGAGGATACTCTACAGTTTGAAAGTACACATTCTTAGAAGAAAAATCTAGGTAAACCTGTACCTAGTAATAAGAAAAGTGTAAGAGCAAATAAAGGAAAAGCTCCAGACATTCATAATTATGGTCAGGTAGAACTAGACAGTTCTAGTAAAGCAGATTCTAATGTACAAAGAATGTATTTTCAGGAGATAGAGTATAAACAAAATGCAGAATCAGGATAATAGAATTTCAGAAATGAAGGCTATAGTAAGGCTCTCAGAACTCTTTAGGAATTACCAGTTCGTTTCAAGCAAGAAACATATTGCCCTAAGATAGAAAATCAAGGTAAGGACACATACAACAGATATGACACCCTAGTAGGGCAAGGAGACACATTACAGAATAAAATACCTGTATATATACACTATCATACTAATGTTCAAGGATTACTACATACACTCAGTATGAAACACAATATTAAAATGAATAGACCAAACTCAAACGTAAAACTTACAGTTCCAGATGCCCCTGATGACAGTAAAGATGAATCAGAAACTGTGAAAGGTAAAGAGAGTAAGGAAAAGAATTTCTGCCACAGTTCCATACTCTCTATCAAGTATAGTACAGATAGGAATAGTAAAGGCTACAGAAAAAGAACCACACAAGATAATACTGAGCCACAAAGCTTGAATACACTACAGACAAGTAGATTCACATCAGTGAGACCCTCAGACAACCTTGTAAGAAAGAGTTATGTGAATTGTACAATACAGAGAGTAGAAATTATAAAAAGGTAGGATCCTAACCCAGATCCAGACAATAACTCTTCAGATCCTTTGGATTTGAGTGGATACTTGAGCTCTGACAATAGCAATGATAGTAATACATTATTCAAACCTACAGACATTGATTCAAGTGATTCAGAAGGTACTAAGAAGTATAAAAAGCTTGTTAAGAGGAAATAGAACAAGGAACTTCTTAAATTGAAGATACAGATGTAGAGTGCAAAACCTATCATTCCTACAGTTTATTCAGGTGAACCTAACCTTCAAAGATACACTAAGTTTGTTATAGAAGTCAACCAGTACATGAAACAATCAGGTTTACATTATTTCTCTAAAGAACAAGTAGGAGTACTATCTAATTTTATTAAAGGACAAGCTATGGACTTCTATCTACAGAAAATAGGCATAAACGAATCTCAATAGACCTTATCACAATTCTTTAAAGGTCTAATAGACTTTTGTTTCCTATCTAACTTTGTAGAAATACTTAGGAAAGAGTTTAATACAATAAAACAAGGACACAGAGTCATACAGGAATATTTGTACAATCTAGAAATGAAAGCAATCAATCTAGGCAATATTTCTGATAGAGATTTAACCAGGAGAGCATAGGATGGACTTCATCATAAGTATCAAAGGCAATTACAGTTGGATTGTTTGAATCCAGACACAGTTTTGTATAATAATTCAAAGACAGGCTTGAGAACATTGAAAAAGCAAATGAAGCTGTTGGAATTAAATAGCATACAGATACTAGAGATTGATTCTATCCTCAGAATAACAAAGAAGACCATCAAAAAGATAGATGGAAGAAGAACAATCAGAGGAATTACAGGAATGACAATAGAAATTAACCAAAGGATACAAATTATAATTATAATTGTAATAATTGTAACAGGCAGTGTATACAGTCTAACAGTATAGGTCCTAAAGAGAAAGACCGATCCAAGGACTACAAACCAAAGTATAAGGATACTAGGCAGAATAAGGAAGAGAATAGTAAGAAGACTTATTCTACAGGTGTAAAAAGGTATTCACAAGCTAAACTAGACAATATGAGAGCTAAAGGACAATGTTTTATCTGTAAACAGACTATGTATTTAGCTAAAGATTGTCCTACACACAGTACAGTAAAGCTGAACAGTGTTTCCAATACAAATACATTGTCTAAGAGTGTTAATATCAATTATTCCACTCTAGATAAGTTAACTAATACTTTGGAAGACAATAATTACTTGGATTTGGATCTTATAGCAGACAATACAATAGATCCATCATCTTCTATGTCTTGAATACAATCTATGGCTATTCAGATACATTATCCAGACAATAGTTATGAGTCTACAACTCAGAAGAATGAGAATTATGATTCATTAGCTAGTTACAATACTATTTTGCAAGTATTTAGTCTAGAACAATTGGATTTGAAGTCACAAACCTCTTCTGACACTTTAGAATTAAAGATTCCCCTCATAAATGCTGAACTTAGAAAGAGAAATCAGAGGAGAATGAGATCAATCTACAGAAATGGCAATTTCTACAGTGAATACAATGATACAGTATGTTTTAGAATTACTAGATATCTTATAGAAGGAATTCCAACTGTTTTGACTGGAAATACAATAGGAGACTCCAGAATAAGTATCTACACAATTGATTCTATGTTTTCAGAAGTACAGCTACACAGTTTACAATCATAGACAATTGGGAGAATGGAAATGAGTATACATTACCTGTTAAGATTGCTTTTCTGAACAGATTTGATATTAGAGAATAGTATTCTCTACTCAGACAAGCTCAATATTCAGCCAAATACGTTTACAATCATAAGGAACTATTAGAGATAGAGGATATCTTTAATCCTGAATTGTTTGAGCCAATGTATTCAGTTGTGAGCATGGAAAATATTGACTTGCATCCTATATCTGGAAATAGAGTATATATACATGATTTACCTGTGCAAATCCACACTATGACTACTAACTTCAATGATTTTAATACAATTGAGCATACTACAGCTTATACTAAGGACTTTAAGAGATCAATACCATGTCCTATCATAATTACAATCAAAATCAATAGAGAATTAGTAAGAGCATTAATTGATTCAGGATTATTAGTAGATTTCATGTCTACCAAGTTTGCAGATCAAATAGGTGTCAGGAAACTTGCTTTAGCCAAACCTTCACCTATCCAATTAGTAGTACAAGGCTCTAGATCAAAAGTAAACTATTATACTAATGCTAGAATACAATATAAAGAGATAAACACAATACAGTACTTTGATATCATGAATTTGGATAACTATAATATTATACTAGGAACACTGTTCCTCTTCCAGTACAAGATTTCTATCAGTTTCAATGAGTCTAGACTATGGATTGAAAGTACAATACCTCTACCAATAACAGGAGAACAAGTCACAGTTGTTTCATCAAAGGTTATTAATACTTATGATTGTAAAATTGACAAATGCAAACAAGAGATCAAGGAATATACTACAGATTTGTTCAAAGACACTTTGGAAACGCCTCTACCACCTCTCAGAGCCATTAATCATAGTATACCACTCATAGATGAGGATAAGAAATACAAGTTCTGTAGGGCAACTTGTCTGGATCCTTTGAGAGAACAATAGTAAAACAAGAGAAAGGACTATATTCAATTAGGAAGATGGAAAGTAGTTACAGGATTGAATACAATACTTATACTACTACTTCAAAAGCCTAGAAAGACCAAGGAAGACTCTATACAATTGAGAACAGTCATTGATCTTAGAGAGTGTAACAAGAATACTAAGAAACTATCATCTTCTTTACTAGATATCAAATCAGTCTTGAGGAGAGTTGCTTTCAAGAAGTATAAATCACTCATTAATGGTAAAGACATGTATGAACAGATTAGAATAATCCCTGAGCATGTAAACAGATCAATATTCAACACTCTGGATGGAACAATGGTTAGTAAAGTAATACAATTAGGTAATTATAATAGTAGAGCTACCTATCAAGTATTAATGAACCACATTTTCCAGCCTTACTTGGGTGACTGGATGGATATCTACCTAGATGACTTAGTGATTTATTCAGACACAATTAAGGATCATATGAGACATCTCAGAACTGTCATTGATATATTACACAAGGAGAAATTCTACCTTAGTAAACATAAGATACAATTGTTCTAGAAAAAATTGAAGATACTAGGTCACATTATTAATGATTAAGACATTAGAATAGACCCTCATAAAGTCGATTCTATTCAGTAATGGAAAGTACCTACTAATAAAGATTTGTTACAAGGTTTCTTAGGCTTAGTAGAGTATTTAGCACCTAATATACCTTAGTTACATATTTCTACAGGTATTTTATCAAACATTGTAGGAGAAACTGTATTTTTCAGATGGACATTCACTGAACAGCAAGCATTTGACCAAATAGTAAAGCTAGTATCAGATTTCAGGCATAATTACAAGATAGTATTGGACTATAGTAAAAATGCACCACTTATTAACATTGTTACAGACACTTCAGCTTCAGGAATTGGAGGAATAGTCAGCCAAGGTCATAATTGGAAAGATTCCAAGATAGTAGTATTTTTCTCAGCAAAATTAAACCCTACACACAATGTAGAATTACTAGCAGGAGTAGAAACTATATTAAGACACAAGAATCTACTACAAAGAACACATTTCTTTTAGTATACTGATCACAGAGTATTAGAACACATTCTAAGGCAACCTGTATTAAGTAGAAGACAAGCTAGATAGTTAGAGAAGATATCAGACTTCAATTTCACTGTAAAATACATTCTAGACACTACAAACATTCTTACAAACACATTATTTCACATATACTCAGGAGATTTACTAGGAACAACTCAATCTCAGTAAGGATATACATTGAAACTCAATGATAATGATCTATCAAGGATTAATCAAGTCAGGAATAACATTTCACAGCTGTTAGAGATACAGGATACTACATATATTAAGGCTAGACTAGTAGTAGTAAGGAAAAATCCATCTCAAGAATTAATCACAAGTTGACTGTATAGTAGAAAGACTAGATTAATTACTAGACATGCTAGAAACTCACAGACAGACCTCTAAACAGAGGGCAGGCCTGCTATAAGGACTAGAAGCTGGTTTACAATACTAGAGAAAGCAGAGCAAGATCAGGAAACAGATATACACAGTAAGGTATTAGAAACACTGTCTCAGAATACAGAACAATCAGATTTGTATGAAATAAATTCATCTATGAATGTACCAGACACTGGAAGTAATACACAAGGATACAAACATTCAGACAATGATATTAGATTGGAAATTAATGATCAGAACGTTCTAGTACCAAAGAACACTACTGATCAACTCTAGAACTCAATTGAACCTTAATTACCTAATATAATAGTTCAATCTTTACTGGATTTACAATTCCCAGAATGTCTTAAAGGCAGATATTATGAGGATAACTTCTTCAATCAGATATTACAAGATCCAAAGTATTTCCAGAATTTTTATAATGAAAATGGACTTATATTTTGCTAGGAGGGTAAGAGGTACATACTTTACATACTTAGAATTCTAATACACAACAGAAACACTAGGGAAATTGTAATAGAGCATGCACATTCTATTTTGGTACACCTAGGACCTTGAAAGACACTTTTGTACCTTAGAGAACAAGTTTAGTAGAAAGATATGATTATAGACATTAATTCCTACTGTAATTTGTGTCATACATACAAAATCAGTAAACCTAACAATCAGAAACTGTTTGGCTTACTACATCTGCTCTTAGTACCTAATAGACCTTAGGAAGGCATAGGAATGGACTTTGTTAGACCTTTTCCTGAATCAAAGAACTATTTGGGACATTTTGATATGATTTGTATAGTTATTTGTTTATTAACTAGTATGGTACACATTATTCCTACTAGGCAAATGTACAGAGCAAGAGAAATTGTAGAGATAGTATTTGAAAACGTCTATAAACTGTATGAACTGTCTAATTACATTGTTAGCAATTGTGATTCCCTATTCACTAGTATGTTTTGGAGAAGATTACATGAACTTATAAGTATTAAATTGAAGCTATCAAGTGTATATCATTTACAGACTAATGGATTGACTGAGAGAATGAACAGAACAATTACTCAGATGCTCAGACAGTGTATTTCTCCTAAACAAAAGGATTGGATACATAAACTACTTATGATCAAGTATGCTATCAATATAGTAAGGTTGGAAACTATAGGATATGTACTATTCTTTCTAAATTATGGCTGGATGCTAAGGAACTTGATATAGAACAACTCTAGGAAGGATGAATATCCTAGAGTTAGGACTTACACTCAGAAAGTAAAGGATACAATACTACAGGCACACAATACAATCCTTCAGACAAGGGTAAAGCAGACTAGACATGCTAATAGATACAGACAACCCTCACCATTCGAATTGAACAATCTAGTGTATGTTTCTATAAAGAACATGAATTTACCTAGACAGTAAGCAAGGAAACTAGTACCAAAGTACATAGGACCTTATAGAATAATCCAGAATGTAGGAAACAAGGCATTTGAACTAGACTTACTA
>NW_006760386.1:6020577-6028049 GCF_000271605.1 Fomitiporia mediterranea MF3/22
AGAATGAACAGAACAATTACTCAGATGCTCAGACAGTGTATTTCTCCTAAACAAAAGGATTGGATACATAAACTACTTATGATCAAGTATGCTATCAATATAGTAAGGTTGGAAACTATAGGATATGTACTATTCTTTCTAAATTATGGCTGGATGCTAAGGAACTTGATATAGAACAACTCTAGGAAGGATGAATATCCTAGAGTTAGGACTTACACTCAGAAAGTAAAGGATACAATACTACAGGCACACAATACAATCCTTCAGACAAGGGTAAAGCAGACTAGACATGCTAATAGATACAGACAACCCTCACCATTCGAATTGAACAATCTAGTGTATGTTTCTATAAAGAACATGAATTTACCTAGACAGTAAGCAAGGAAACTAGTACCAAAGTACATAGGACCTTATAGAATAATCCAGAATGTAGGAAACAAGGCATTTGAACTAGACTTACTAAGGGAAATGAGGAATCATAACATCCACCCTGTATTTCATTCATTACTACTTAGGATACATGTTCTAAACAATGATAGATTATTCTCTGGAAGGGAAGTAGGACAAGTTACTGGATTAAACAATAAGAACAAGGAATGGACAGTAGATTCAATTGAAACTCATACAGGATAAGGGACTACTACTTTGTTCAAAGTACTATAGAAGTCCAGAGATCACACATGGCTACTCTATAATAAAATTGTATATCTTGATACATTAAAAGAATACTTAGACATACTTGGAATTGATTCTATTGATGTACTAACTTTAGGAAAGGGAAAACTCGACACTAATGACCCTCAGGTTAGTATCAGTCTAGTAAACCATAAGGTAACCTTTTAAACACAATGCTACAGTATAGACATACAGGTAGACTTATGTAAAGGCTTTAAAAACTGTACATACAGTCACTTTACTATACATATCATGTCTACTACTCAAGAATCCATTACTCATACATTTGCATCTGCTTTTCTACAAGGCACAAATATGCCTCATCCTCCTCTACAACTCTTAGTTGGCCCTCAAGTACAACCAATCACTCAAGATTAGATTACTCACAACTACAGTACAAGTACTGACTACATTTTTGATTAAGAGGAGCTCAAGAAGATTGCAGCTTTCTCCAGGACTATCCACAACAATTCCCTCAACCCTACTATACAACTCCTAAAATATTATCTTATTGTATTACACTTGTATAACTTCTACATTCCTTCTCATACAAGACTGAGCCTACTACTACTGTTCTAAGACTACATTCAATATGCTAAGATGATACAAGTGTTTCAGGACTTTGTATACTGTAAGAACATAGCTTTGAACCAAGGTAAATATACATACATTCTATATTATATTATTACAAGTACATATACCTTACTATTTTACTTAAGTACAAAGTGTAGAGCTGAGCAAATCAACAACAGAACTACTATATTCTACTCATACAACTGTAAACATTCTTATACTAATACACAATTGCCCTCAACATCTACTAATCTTACTTTAGTACTTAATATGAGTATTCTGAACTCATCAACCCTTAAGACATTACTCTACTACCAAACCTACTACTTTCTACTCAATCTAATAGCCATTCTAACTAATCTACTATAAGTTCCACCAGTTCTGCTACAGAACATGTCTAATCCAGACCAGAACACATTCAGTCCACTATAGGACTGATTGAAGACACATCCATAGCTACAGAGAACGTCCTAGCACAGTAGTACTAAACTTTGTAGTAAGTTACTAGACAATTTCATTTGTTTTCTTATTGTTATTTTGTTTATTCTAGTACTAACTCCCTTAGCATTTAGGATTAAATGCTGGAGAGTGAGTGTAACAATTGTGCTACCTACACATTTGCACAACATGTGTTGTAGGTGCTTGTGAGTGTTTTCCTTTTTGTTCACTAGACTACCCTGTATCCTACTACATGTGTATACACATATATAAAGGGTTTTCAAGCTAAAGGTTAGGGGATTCTTTCTCCTTCTTGGTGCTCAATTACTAGGTTATCCTAGTCAGTAGTTGAGTGTGCTGGTAAAGAGAGAATCTTCACATAAGGCTAGTATACCTATCCTTACATCTATTAAATCTGTCACACATTGTGTTTAATTATTAGTAAAGTGTCTGATTAAGTTCTGAACTTATGTTCATTTCTTTTGATTTTGTTCTAATGTTTGTTTGTCTTTTGTGTACTTGGCAGTAGTGTTCTTTTTATTACTTGGCCCTTCAGACTATCTAATGTTAGGCTCTAATGTTTTGTAACATTAGTTGTTTTGTTTTTGCATCTGTATTATTGTATTTTATCAAGTTCTTAAGTGACATTTAATTGTTTATAACATTTTGTATGTTAATGATAGTTTTTCAATGTGACCAAGATATGTTTATATTGTTTAAACTGTTTGTATTAATTGTATTGACTTAATACTTTGTTATTATGTATATCTTATTAATACATTATATTGTTACAATGTATTTGTAACTATTGTTTGTTTGATTTTCACATTGTAATAGTAATTGTGCAAGGTATAAGATAGTATTTGTCTGTATAGTTTATAATGTCAATATTATACATATATACATTATTATATTGTTTCTTCATTTGTAACATTATAGTTTAATTTAATTCAATACTTTGTATAAGTATATATGTTTGTTATTATACATTTAGAATGTTCACAACATTGTTTTGTATGTTTTATTAATTGTTTTTATTGTTATTATACTTTCATTTGATTGCATTTGTATATAACATTGTGTTGTTTAATGATTAGTAGTTTTATGTGTTTGAATGCATTATTATTATTTTGTACATTTGTATATTTGTATATCTATACAATATATTTTATTGTTTCATTGTATACATTTGTATATCTATGCAATATGTTTGTATTTAGTAAATATATGTTATTTATTGTGACTGTGTGTTTGTGATAGTATAAATTGTTTTTATATTTGAGTTATTATACTTTAGTAGCATTTATACTCTTGTTTTCATATTATTTGTTTGTCTAATCATTTTTAGATTAATTGTATGTTTGTAATAGTATTTCTTTTATATTGTTATTATACTTTGCTAGCATTATTCTTTTGTTTATAGTATTAATCATTTATATTGTTAATATAATATCAGATGTTTGTTTGTTATGTAAGATGTTATTATTATAATGTATCTCTGTAGCATAAGATGAAGTAGTTCAGCATTTGAATATAGTATTACTGAGTACTCATTGCTTTTTAAAGCAACTAGTCTGTCTGAGGTTATTTTAATAAATTGATGTGTGTTTAGGATGCTCAGACAAGTGTGTCTAGGTCCTTATAAATAATACATTCTGGTTACAAGTATCATTGTATGTCTTGTTGTATAGAGTAATCATAGTCTTTGAGGCAAGACAACTTGTATTTGGTATGCTCAGATAGAAGCACCAAAGGTTTGTATACAAGTAGAATAGATTGTACATGTAGAATCAAATAGATTCAGTGTTAAATAGAGTAGTTCAATGATACTTATTAAGTATAATACAATCAAGCATATTAAATCATTTGTACTATAGTGTATAGTACACTGAAGTGTTCAAGATAATGACTGTAGTACATATAGTCATACATATAGCTACTGAGGGGGAAATCATAATTGCTAAGACAATGATTTCAAAGTATTGTGTTTGTAGAGAATAAGATAAAAGTATAGTAACAATGTAGATATGAGTAGGGAGTGTAAGGCTCATAACCTGTTAGTGTTTTAAGGTTGCAATGTTTCCCTAAGAGTTAGTCACACAAGTAGGGGTTCAGTAGGCTCTACTCATAGTGTGTAGGTGTTAATATAAGTTGACTGTATAGTTTGTAATGAGCTTCATTATCCTTAGATTAAAGTAATATATATACTATCTAATATTGTATGTCTCAGATGTATGTCTCAGAAGACATGTCTCTACAATAGTGTATATTTGTAAGATGTTTGTGTGCTTTAAGACATATGACACATTTATCCAAAATAAATGTTAACAACAATGTATATACAGTATTTGACAAAAGTATTGCACATTAGTATTTCACAAACTTCTTTCTTTATTAAAATTATTATTATATTAGCTTATATTAAATAAATGCTGTATTATTAGAGTAGACCTTGTGTATATAATGTTAGTATAATAATTAGACTTAATACTTACTTATAATAATTAATATACTTTAATTTAAGAAAAAGTGTCTGTACATTTCTTTTGATTACTTTTAATAATTTTATTATATTACACATTTGTATTAAAAAAAACTTGTTATATTAATATAGTGATTTAGTATTTAGTATACCCTCCTTGAGCCTTTGCCAATACATTAACTCGTCTGGGCATACTAGTATACAAACTTGTAATATACTCATTATCTATTTGGTACTATTCCTCCTGTAAAATCCTCCACAATTCATTAATGTTCCTTGAAAGTGGATTTCGAGCTTGTACTTTATTGTCAAGATAGTGCCAGACATGTTCAATAATGTTCATGTCTGGGCTTGAAGGGGCCCAATTGAGAAGTTTGATTTGTTTTTCTTGTAGCCATTTTGACATTGCTCAAGATTTATGCTTTGGATCTCCATCCTACTGAAAGAGAAACTTGGCACATGGAATGTTGTAGTCAGAAAGGGTGCCAAGAAGTGATTTGTCGAGGATTTGGATGTATTGGCTAGAGTCCATATTCTTTTCAATGTAATGAAGACAGCCAACACTATGTACAGTAATGTATCCCCAAACCATAAGATGTCTACCACCATGCTTGATGACCTTCTTTATGTTCTTTGCATGGAGTGACTCCCCCTCCCTCCTGTACACAATATTCCTTCCATCCTGCTTGAATAGATCGATTTTCGTCTTGTCTGAGAAAATAACCTTTTCCCACTTTTTAAGAGTCTAAAACTGATATTTGCTAGCCTAATATCTCCTGCAAGTAATATGCTTCTTAGACAAGTATGGTTTAATGAGAGGGACACAGGCCACTATTCCATATCCTTTGAGAGCACAACGAATGGTTTGTACAGAATCAGACAGGAAGTACTTGCATTTAAGGTTGCTGGAATCCTTTACTTTACCTGAAGCAAGTAAATAGACAGTGTAGCATACTTTATGAATTTTGAATTTGTGTGGACAGCCTGGTTTGGGTTTGACATAGTATGGGTTAGGGTTTTTGAGCAGCTTGTGGTAGTTCTGGGAGACTGTCAATGTATTACAACCAAGTTTTTGTGCAATTTCAATGTTGCTCAACCCTTGACTCTTCCAGTCTAAGATATATTGCTTTTTTGTTAGTGTAAGATATGGAGCCATTTCAGCAGATCCAGAGTAGTCTGAATTGCATGTGACCATTTGCACAATCTTGCAAGTTTTCTCCTATTTTAGAATATATATAGTTATTTTTTTAACTCTTTTTTTTGCTATATTATACAGTAAATAATAGTACTTATGTCTCATAATTATAGTTCTTAGTTGTCTGTATATAATATTTTTTAATTAATAGATTAGGTCTGTGTAATACTTTTGTCAAATACTGTAATACAAAGTAGTATATGTGTATTAGTACTAATAACTGTTTTACTCTATTTTTACATGTATACAAGTATTACCTTCTCTTTCATTTATAATATAGAGGATGGAACTGAGTTTATAAAGATTAGCTAGTTAGTCTAACTATACATTTAGACTCAATTACATGTTAGGAATTGTAAAATACAGTAACTAAGTTTGGAAAGCCTAACTCAAGACTTGGAACCAAGTAGTTTATATACAAGACTCTATTAGTTACAAGTTTAGAGATTAGCCAGATCAACTAGACTACCTTTGTTGTCCTACTTAGTAAGAACTCTAGCTCAGCATTATTAACCTCTAATCATTACTAATGAGTGATCAAGCTATTAGTAGAGAGAGGGGACAGGAAGGAGTAAGTACTAAGTCAGTTAGGAAAAGGTAACAAAACCTGTAGACAAGGTCTTTATCTCTCTAAGGTTAAACACATACTCTAGTACAGTATTACTTGATAACCTTAACTAAAGACAAGTCATTTAGAATGCTTGTATAGAGAGAGGATCTGGAAAGAGTATAGTGTTCAGAGTAAGAAGTATAAAGGAAAAGACTAGGAGAAAACCTGAAGAGATAAAAGGAAAATATTATACTTACTTAAGGAGAAACTACATAGTTAGTTAGGAACTCTTTGTATAAAGACAAAGGACCATTAAAGCTAGTAAAGAGCTAGAGCCAATACTCTAAAACTCTATACTTAAGAAGGACTAGTACTAGTGTAAAGGAAAGGGAACTAAGAGCTCTGAGGAGAGACTATAGAAAAGTAGTCTCCTTTATACACTTTGCCCATATAGATGGGAAAGTAATGAAGTCATAAACATGAGGACTACATAAGGACAACATGAGGAACACATAAGGTAATCTAGAACTTTAGTTATAAGTTCTATGATTAAATACAGAAGTATAAAGATAAGACTAGAAGTTAATAAGAATAATTGTCTCCTAAACTAAGTCTATTAAAGAAGACTTAGAGAAAGATCTAGAACATTAGTTGTCAGTTCTAGAGTGTACACAAGACAGTCTAGAACTTTGGTTGTAAGTTCTAGGGGTAGTACAAAAGTACAGCCTTTTATATTACAGAAGTTATAAGAAGTCATTAGAAGTCATAATACTCTACCTTATAAGAAAGTGTATTACAAACTAGTGTACAGGAAGTACAGGTTGAGTCAGACAGAGTCATAAGAACAATAGAAAGCTCTACTTTATAGGAAAAGTATTACACAGCTTACACAGTATAACTAGTTAGAAGGACTCATAAGAAGTGTTAGGAATTGTAAAATACAGTAACTAAGTTTGGAAAAGCTTAACTCAAGACTTAGGACTAAGTAGTTTATATACAAAACCCTATTGGTCACAAGTCTAGAGATTGGCCAGATCAACTAAGCTACCTTTGTTGTCCTACTTAGTAAGAACTCTAGCTCAGCATTATTAACCTCTAATCATTACTAATGGGTGATCAATCCATTAGTAGAGAGAGGGGACAGGAAGGAGTAGGTACTAAGTTAGTTAGGAAAAGGTAACAAAACCTGAGGACAAGGTCTTTATCTCTCCAAGGTTAAACACATACTCTAGCACAGCATTACTTGATAACCTCAACCAAAGACAAGTCATTTAGAATGCTTGTATAGAGAGGGGATCTAGAAAGAGTATAGTGTCTAGAGCAAGAAGTATAAAGGAAAAGACCAGGAGAAAACTTAAAGAGATAAAAGGAAAATATTATACTTACTATATAGCTAGTTAGGAACACTTTGTACAAAGACAAAAGACCATTAAAGCTAGGAAAGAGCCAGAGCCAATACTCTGAAGCTCTATGCTTGAGGAGGACTAGTACTAGTAAAGGAAAGGGAACTAAGAGCTCTGAGGAGAGACTACAAGAAAGTAGTCTCCTTTATACACTTT
>NW_006760386.1:6029857-6030617 GCF_000271605.1 Fomitiporia mediterranea MF3/22
TTGCTTTATAATATTAACTAACCTTAATAATCAACATTCAAAGTGGGTAGATAGATTACTCTACTACTTAGAACAGTTATTAAGGCAAGTAACTTTCTTTTGTAGTAAGAAAAGAAAGATTAATTAAGAAGTGCTACTAGTTCTTGATTACTTAGTGGCTTATACACAGGAACAAGTGTTAATACTAGGAGGTATTAAAGGAATACCATTTTGGATACAGGGGGAAATTCCCTTAGACTCTTTCAAGTAAGGAAGAGTAGTATCAACTGTTGCCTATATAGTAGGCACTCCTATTAATCAACAAGTCTGGATTGAACAAATCCAAGGATACTCAGGCTATTTATACACATTACAACAACATTGTAATCTGTTACACAGTGTATTACTTGCACTAGAACAAGGATATTCAGATATTACAAAAGTAAGTAACTTTTGTAATATCATATTAAACAAAGTTAACAAGCTTTAAAAAGTGGCTTTGTATCAGATCAAGGAAAGGATTAGAACATTACACATACAACAACTAGTACTAGGTACAGGCAGAAGCCTATTATTATACAGCCCTCTATTATCCAATCCCTCAACCATTCTCATATTCCTACTACTTGTGGGAACACTCCTTGTTACATATACTTGGAGTAAGAGGAAGAGTCAATTAGGGAACAGTACAAGATTGGCTCAAAGAAGAGGTTCACACTCTAGCTACTCCTATTCAAATAAATTGGGGACCTATTATAGCCTTTGGATTACAAGGACAAAG
>NW_006760386.1:6039177-6044951 GCF_000271605.1 Fomitiporia mediterranea MF3/22
TTACAATTGATTTCAAAAGTTGTATATAATATGTATTTAATTTTATATTTGTATCCTCTTTGTAATACCTATTTAACAAGTAAGGTAGAGTAGTTTAGGATCCTTATTAAGAGTGAAAACCAGGATACTGCTTACTAAGTACATTGCTCACAGATTGTAGACAGATTCTTGTTTAAACTAAGGGATATTCTACAGTCTTTAAATAATACTTACTTAATAGGTACAAGTAGTATTATAAATACATCTCTCAGACAAGAGACTAGAGCTAGAAAAGGCTAAAACTAATATACTTTACTAACATTATATAGATTAAAGAAGTAGATCTCTGAAGTTTGAACAACTGTTCAAATGTGTAACACTTTGTAATCTTATACCTTATCTTAACTTATAAGAGTAATTCTGTACTTTTTGAGAAAGCTTAAGATAACAATATAATACTAAATTCAAGCCTTAGTGTACTTGTCCTTTACTATCCTGTATAAAACAAAGGCCTGTTTAATTAAATCTAGAGAATCCAAGCAAATGTAACAAAGGAGGAACTATAATCTATAATAGGAAATACAATAAGTAGATATAGAGTTACTTGACTAAAGACTACACTCTCTTTAAGTAATTATAGTAAAAGTTAGCTATATGACTCACAGAGTTAAGAAGCTTAAACAAAAGGGTACAAATGCTAGGCTTAGTAGTAGGCTAGGATTTGCTCTCAAATTTAGACTCAATGTTACAAAAACCTACTAAAATTTCAATCTATCCTATTATTGAATTAAGACATTTATATATATAGATTGTATTGGATAGTTATTTTTAGTATTAGATAGTTATTTTCAGTTATTCTTAAATTAACTGCTACAAAAAAAAGGAAGGAAAGGATATAATAGTACTATAAGAATACTTGTAAGAACTAAGATATAATACAGCTAGTATGTTTCTGGATCAAAAAAGGTTAATAATTAATCTGAGTTCTAAATTACTTTGTCCAGAAAGACTAATCCATTACATTGTTTCACCTAAGTTTGTAGAATGTACAAGAAACTTTAATGTATTCAAATCAACATGTAGTGACCAAGCTACAGCCTATTAGTTTATACCTTCAAAAATTAACTCCAAATCCAGTTATTAGTCTAAAAATAATATATAATGAAACAACTCAATATTCAATCTCTAGGCATCTCTGAGCATTACTCATAATACTAAAGTTTGAGTAGAGTCTTGTGTTTCAGTCTTACAATCAAAAAGTATAAATGAGGATGCCTCCTTTAGCTTAAGAGGAGTACAATTACAAGATCACAAGGACCTATTGTACTGAAACCACCTAATAATACAATGAAGATGTCTGGAACTGGAAGAGTAACTCTTGACAAATGCTTGAGAAATACAGGTGTTCAGAGCTGTACACACTTACTGTTGTACTTTTTGTGTCACAACACTGAAACATAGAAATATATTATAACTATTAAGAATACCAGATGTTCAGTTATGATTAAGGAATTCACAGATGTAATAGGAAGGCCTCTGTCCAAATTTATTGTCAGTGAGTATAGTATGTACTATTTACTAATTGTAATCTGCCAGAGACAGTATATGTTAATTACTTACACTGTGTAGAAATGAATCGACCAGAAGGGTCTAGTAGTCCTTCAGCCATACTAAATGTGATTCATGTAAGATTGTTGAAAACTATCAAGAAGGTCAAAATTCAAGCAGATACAGACAAAAACATTAATACAAACAATTCCAGAAGTAAGCTTATGAATTACTTTATCCTAGCATTAAACTTGAGAGAGGTACACAAAATGTCAGATAAAAGGATGGAAGAGGGGTACAAGAAGGAGCAAGAACAGAAAAGACAGGGAGAGCACTTCTAGTAAATATTATAAAACAATAATGCAAGACCAGTTCTTAACACAAATAGTCTATAAGCTCTAATAGCTAATAGAATAGTTATAGAAATAAATCAGAGAAGAAATGTGAAAGTTACTGAATAGAAACATTAATGATAACTAAATTAATAAACTTCTTTTTAAAAACATGTTAGTTGCTTGACTCTTAAAACAGGCACACATGAAGTAAAATTTGTTGGAAATTTATCATAAATTAGCTCATGTACTATAAAGAGGAAATAGTAGGATCATGTCTGAGTTTAAATATATTAAAGATAATGAGAATGTTCACTAATGCATAATAAAGAAGCAGATTTAAAGAGAGAGGAACTAAAAGGAGAAATTATAGTGTAATAATACTTACTATTTAATTAGTATACTACCAAGTTTTATAAATTCACCTTACTATAAAGTCACCTTGTTAGGGTTCATTATACAAGTAGTTAAGAGATGGAGCAAATTGATCACAGGATGGTTATACTGCTATGAAACTAATGTTCTCAGGTTTTTGATCCTGTACACATGAAAATAATGTGTTTGTCTAGACCCTTTTAGTAACACCTTCCTATACTCATTTTTCAAGATACTTGTTTCATGAATTACTAGGGGTCTGACAGTGATAGTGAGGCATCAGAAGGTGATACAAATCCTTTGCACCATATTCTACCAGAGATTCTCAATCAACTTGCTCATCTAAACCTTAGGAGTTGGCTCATTTCTAAACAGAAGAAGTCCATTTCTATAGGAGCATATGGAGACATCTGTAAAGGCAAATATACTGTTGAAGGGCAAGGTGTAGTCAGAGCTGCCATCAAATGTCTTTGGTTTTACCTGGAGGAGGATATTAGGCTGGTAAGCTGTTGATTAGTATTAAGTAATTGCTACAGTTAATAACTTCTATCTAGTTGTTTGAGAAAGAGGTTTATGTCTAGTCAAAGCTGAAGTACAATAATATTCTTTCTCTCCTTGGATATGATTTTGACAAGGTAACTAGGTATCTGCTACTAGTATCAGAGTAGATGGACAATAGATTAGTGTGGACATACATTAGATTGTATCTAGAGGCAGACATAATGTGTCTAGTATAAACATTCTTTCATTACAACTACTAGTACTGTTTGTACTAGTATTCTACAAGATATGTAGGATTGTACAAGGTCTTACATACCTCTATGAAGAAGGTATGGTCCATTCAGATATCAAATCAGTGTGTACAGTTGAGCTGTTTTATAACACATTATCAATATTGTGTTTGTTGTCAAGGACAACATTCTTGTCTCAGACAATAGTAAAGCTCTCATATGTGATTTTGGATGTTCCTGTATGATTGCTACAAACCACACCTTTGTCAATCTCACCTCAGGCCTGAAAGGGACCTTGAGTTATCTTACTTACAAGCTTGTAACTGAACATTCTATGAGACATACTAACAGACTAATGTGTAAGCATTTAGAATAACTGTATTTGTGAGTAGTACTTGTCAGTAAAGACAGAAATCCTTTCTAATGACATAATAGGAGCTAGTTACTGAAAAGTGCCTGTTTGAAGGACTATTAGATATTCAGGCAATTGCAGCTTTGCAAAACTATAATTTACTTTCTTTTCTACAAGTATTACTGACAAAAATACTTGTTCAAGAAGTAAAGACTCTGTCTTGTTAGAAGCAGAAGCTGCTAGAATGTCCATCAATGACAAGATTAGTAATGATATTAGATGTACTCACAAGACTGAGACTTGTTCTAACATTAAGTGATACACCTGAAAATGTTTCAGAAGAATCCACACCTAGAGTAGATTAGTAGTATGTATACTCTGTCTCTGCCAGGAATACAGCTCCACTTTATGACCTAGACAATTTAATCCCTGTGTATGTTATAAGGCCTCCTTATCCTAATACAGCTTCTACTAATGAAGACAAATGTAAGTTTGATAATGACATTAATAGTAGCTTATAGTAGGCACCTCTTAAGCATTAGGGGCCAAATCAACCTACTTTGTCTGTCATTACTAAGACCAGGAAGGCTAACTTCCCTCTTCCACCCTTAGCTACATCTTGTAGTACAATGTAGAATGAGGAGAATTGAGAAAAGGGGGTGTGGTTGGAGCAAGAAAGCCAGCTCATAAAAGCCAGTCAAAATAATACTATGAGTAGGCCTTGTCCTAAAGAGATCACAAATCACTTAGATGCATATTTCCCTAATCACAACATGGCCAAACTATTTGCTCATTCTACCTCTAGTAGGTCCTTACATATTGCTACCAAGCTGTTTAGAGAAGAATCTTAGAGCCTGATTGTGAGTAATAATAAGAGATTGAGACATAAGAAGTCAATTCAACTTATAGCATCTAAGGCAAGGAAGAACTTTGATAGGTCAAACACCTCTGATCACTCAAAGAATCTGTACATAAGAACTACAAAGCTCTAGGGAAGTAAAGTTGAAGAAGTAGCTACTTTACAGGTTCCTTACATTCTGCCTGTTCCTGAAACACCTACTGGCCATAATCTGACAAGTGTGTTTAATATGTTTAGCAGATTAGTCTTGTATTTACCTTATAATAGTTGGCTTCAAATGGGTACAGGGCAAACTCATTAGTAAGAGTACTTATGGACAGGTTTACCTGGCTCTGAATGTGACAACTAGTAAAATGATGACTGTGAAACAAGTTGAGATCCCTCAATACAATGTTGATCATAATAATAAGAGACAAGTCAGTATAGTTGAAGTACTTAAATTGGAAATCAACACATTGAAGGATCTGGATCATTCTAATATTATACAGTGTCTGGGTTTTGAGCAGACACCTAATGTGTTAAGCATGTGAGCAAAGCTTGACTGAAACTCAGAACTGTGTAACTCTGAATTGTTCTTGTTTAGCTTTCTTAAATACATTCCTGGTAGTTCCATCTCAGGGCTCTTACAGAAATATGGCAAGTTTGGTGATCAAATTTCTTGGTCATTCTCTAGACAGATTGTTGCTAGTTTAGAGTATCTTCACAATAATGGTGTTATTCATAGGGTATGTCACCTTTCCTATAAAAGGAACTTGCACTCACAATTATTGTAAAGGACCTGAAAGCAAACAATGTTCTTGTTGATTCTATTAGGATCTGTAAAATCTCTGACTTTAGCATATCCAAGTGGACAGATGACATTAACAAGAATGGCCTTTATACACTAATGTAAGGATCTGTCTTTTGGATGGCTCCAGAGGTTATTTGGGCTGTGAGAAAAGGGGATATGTACAATTATAATAGGAGGTGGACATCTGGAGTCTAGAGTGTGTTGTGCTTAAGATGTGGGTTAGGTGTTGGCTGTAGCAAGGTGTAGACACAATAGATCTCATATACAAGGTGAGTGTCTTTGAGAATGGATATTGAGAATAAGTATTGACTTCTTATCCAGCTAATTACAAAGCAAGGTATTCCTCCTGTTCCTCCTAACATTGTATTTGGACCAAACACAGAAGATTTCAGAAAGAAATGCTTTGAAATTGAGCTAGATGACTGACCATCTGTATTGGAACTGTATTAACATCCCTATTTGATTTTGCAGCCAGACTGGAACTTTGCTGGATTCAGATTTGAATAGTTAATAGTATTTGTTTTGTTTTTTTGTTTTCCTTTCCTTTCCTTTCCTCTTTTTTTTTTTTTTGTATTGTAGTATAACACCTTTTCTCTTAAATCATTTACATACCCATATTAGAACAGTCTTTACAACATTAGACAAGAATGGAAGACCTGTCTCTAACTTGTTTAAGGTCACATTACAGTAACCATGTTGTTAGGTGGGAAAGCTACCACAGCCTCTTAGCATCTCTTTCTTGATTCATTAAGTCCTAGAAGTGTATTAACACCTTCATTAGGAAAAGTCGCATTTCTTATAATATATT
>NW_006760386.1:6051186-6057915 GCF_000271605.1 Fomitiporia mediterranea MF3/22
ATTACATTTATATACAGTTGTTACATTTCAATTACAAGCAAAGTATAATTATAATTTTGAATTGTAATTAATATATAAGTACATTATTACATTACATTTTCTATTATTAATTACATTTGTTGCGACTTTTTCGTGATGTTGTTGTAGGCATGCTAGACAGTCTTACTAATACATTATCCACTTCCCTCCTGAGGTACTCTGAATCTATTTTAGAGATCCTAGTATGTGTTAGGCCACATCCTTATAATCTGCCAGAACAACAGTACTTGCTTCCAAATGACACAATACTCAGAGATGTTGGTGCTCCTGTAAAAGATTAATGCATCTTCCTAAGGTGCTTCTATGTTGTAAATAAAACTCTTAGAATACTTTGTGCAAATACAGAACCTGTAGATCTTAATATGGATAGAAATTCTGACAATTGTGTCAAAGTTGCTTCAGTAAGCAATTGTTCTGACAAAGACAACATTGAAAAGGTTTGTAAAGCTTTACACAAACTGCCAAGTGCCTAGGACTTATTTTGATTACTACTCACTTCCTAGATTGTAGATCACAGATCTGCTATAGACTATATCTTTTGTAACATAAGTCTGGCATAACAACTCATTCCTAAGTTGTTACTTAAGCAGACTTTAGACAGATACAGATGTTACTATCATCCATGAGCTTACTGTCTGTTCTTTTGTAGAGGTAAGCACAAGTATCTTTGTAGGAGTAATATCTGTTATAAATGTTCTATAAGTACACAGTGTTACAAAGTTGCTAGAGGAACTTTACATTATAGGACTTGACATTAAGGCAGAATTTGATCCCTAGATGTAAAGAATCAGTATAATAAATTATTATAGTCAGCTTTCAGACTAGTACTAATGGTAGACACAAATGTTAGTTAGAACAATAGAGTTACTACCTTCTGTATCTACTGTACCTGATATTTCATTCAACACATTTGTATGTAATACTCTTATACTATTATAGGCCTTATATAGTACACTCAATATAGTGGACACAAACACATCTCTGTGTTCTCTACTACTCTACTCACCTGTGTATGACTACCCTACACTTCCTAATGTTAGTACACTAGGGCTTAGACTAGGCTTTAGTAATAGGAACAGTAATACTACTAATAGTATACTGTTTACAAACCTGTTCAGGCTCTTAGAGTATGACTATATATTGAGTAGGGGACAGGACTCTAGTAGGCCTCTCAACCCAAACTTGTGTTTAGAGACAACAGACTTGGGTCTTGCTTACAGTCTAGTAGCTGAGTTTGCACAGTTACTATAGAATTGACTTAGCTTTGTTCCTACAACAAACTTAGGATTTGGGTTTAATGAGACAGACCCAGATGTAACAGTTTGTCAGAGACATACCTTGAATACTCAACTTCCCTTACTATAATTGAGTAGAACTACACTTTTGCCAACTTTAGCAGCTTGCTCACATTTGCAGGAGTCATCTTCTGAGAAGAATGTGTCTCTATATTCTGGTAAGAATAGGGATAGCAAAGAGTAAGGAGCAACACTAATACACTCAGAACTTTGCCTACTAAGGCTAGCTCTATCAATGTAGTAACTGTACTTTACAGACTGGATCCAGCACTATCAGATAATAAATAGTAGTAACTGTAAGCTTAATGTTACATAAGTAATTAAGGAGGCCAGTACTGAGTTTGCAAGTCTGACTCTAGAACAGAAGGAAGTGTGTTAGTTTCTCTTACTTTACACTCCCTCACCATCTGTTCCCTCTTATACAACCTTTAAGACAAAGAAACTAACTATATTAATTCACATTCAACTTTAATCCTACAACTGTACAAGCATTGCTCACAAGCAGCCAAAGAAGCATGGAAACTCAAGATAGTTGTATGATAGTACATACTTACTCTAGACAATATTAAGTACAAGAATGCCTACTATACTGTACAGTAAAAGGTGGGCAAGTTGTAAAAGGGTAACATTAAGGATTCAAACATACTAAAGAAGCTACTATCTATGTACTTCATGTTTTTACAACACATCTGTACTGATCTAGAGTATGTTAAGAAAGTATTTAGTAATAAGAAAGAAACTACAGTACAGAGTGTGCTTACTACCCAGGCATAGTGTACTATGACTGATGAAGATTACATAGTGAGTTTTATTAATTATTTTCTTCCTATTACCACTCTCTCCCTCCTAACTTGTTTCTTCTTTTTCTACTTCTACACATTCACACTTCCTGTATTGCCTCTCTTTATCCTGCCTTTCTGAGTAGGGATTACTTTAGCAATTTCCCTGTCTTCCCCCCCCCTTTTTAGTATGATTTACATATTACTACTTTGTCTAATCTGAGTACTTTGTATTGTGTACCCTGAGTGTGTTTGTTTATTTGTGGTAGTACTAATGTGAGAGGTTGATACAGTTATAGTATCTTACTTATAAGTATTAGTAAGGGCTTTACATTGTTCAGCAACTTCCAGTCATGTTACCTTACCTACCTACTTCCTTACTTCATCCTGTTCAACTCCTTTAGAAAACTGTTTTGTTACTCTATATTCAATCCCTAACAAGGTGTCCCAATCTTTGTTTTACTGTCTACTCTACTAAAAACACCTGATCCTACTACACTCTATAGTTCCTCTTGAGTTTACTTTAGTATTTGCTTCTCATTCATACTTACCCTCTTACACTTTTACTACTTCTGTATTCTTCTATTCTATTTCTGTGTATTTAGTTACACTCTCATCTGTCTAGTGTTTGCTCTTCTATCCCCCTTCTTCTTTTTACACAATCCTGAGGAAAGAAGGACCCTTTATCCTTGATCTCCTATTTTGTTTATTCTCTTACTTAACCTCTGACTTAATTTTATACATACATAGTTACTAACTTTTTCTTATACTCATTTCACTTTAATATAACAGCTGTTCCTAGCAAAAGTAGAGAAGGAGAAGCTAGCTTATAAGGTAGTGTGTAGACTATATGAAGAGAGTACTGTTAGCTTTAAGACAGTAATTAACTTTAACACAGTACTCTTAGGATTATCCTCTTTAGTGTTTCTACCTTACTTACTAAGTAGTACAGAATCAGCATCTGAATCAACCTCTAATATAGGCTACTCAGCTCACAAAGTAGGAACAAGTTCTGACAGCAATTAGACCAGACTAGAAGATAGGTAGTAAAGGATTCACAATAGATAAAGAGTACATTAGGCCTAACTGTCTCTTCACTCTGAGTAAATTCAGTTTAACAACATTAGATTCATACTATTACTTGTTTTTCTAGCATCTAATATTAGAAAACTGAGATTTGTATTAAAGTTTAGAGAGTATAGTAGCTGGCTGTAATTACAACCCTTGTCCTGGCCCACTCCTACCTTTACTATCTTTTGTATTCTGTTCATTTACTAGCCTGCCCCTACCCTCCTCCTCTACTCACCCTTTCCTCTGAGTTGTACTTTCCTTACTTACTTAGAACATACTCTAGTACTCTACTAAGCCCTATTCCTATTATAACAGTACTACTATCTATGTATGTAAGACACTTTCTAATAACTTGAGTTCAAAACTAATCTGGTAAGACTATAGGGGTATACTAGTATGTAGCAGAATTTGGATCTTTCACAATAATGTACTAATATATATATAATAAAGCTAGTATCTATATAGTCTAGTGTAGAATCAATATATTACTATCACTATCAATGTTTAGTTACATTAAGATAACTAAAACACTACATACTCACATAGTAATAGTAAGTTGACTAACTTCAGATTTTATAGACTTGTATAAGATAATTCATATTGAGTACATTGTCTGTCTACAGTATTTTTATTATAAACCTTAACAAATTGACTTTGTACAACCTTGAAAGGAATCAGTCAGATTTGTAATGTCTGACTAAGTACAAGAATACAACCTACTAAATGTACTAATAGAAGACATTCAGGAAGACTACAAAAAATACAATTATATAATACACTTATAAGAATGTATACAAGTCATCCTAATGTATCAATTACAAAGGGATAGAGAAGTTAGTTAAGAACAATGTGTTAGTCTACTAACACCTACAGTACAAGTTGTAAACTATTAACTATTATTAGACTAACCAAATTACTAATAGTAATTAATAATTTATACAAGTATAAAGCTACTATAAGAAGGAGTAAGATACAAAATGTATATAGTTAAGATAAACAACCTACACATTCATAAGGAATGTATTAGTATACAACTACATCTACACATACTAAACATACAAGTAACAAGAATTAAGTAGGAGAAATATTTACAAATATATAAAAGGAAATATGAGAAAAACATATTTATAACTGAGCCATCCTTACTAGTCAATAGTGTGAACACTTACAAATAAAACAATATAATATTAAAGTCATTTATAGTAACATAAAACTAATAGTATAACAATCCTATAAACTCCTCAGAGGAATAGAGCTTAGATTGATTCAGTCATAAGTCTTTAACAAATAGTATAGAAGCTACAAACTAATTACTAAAAAGATTAAACTATACAGAACCCTGTAAGCTAATACTCAGAGGAGCTAAAGAATACTAGCACTAATTACAAAAAGGCTAATTAGACTTAGCCAAGGAAGAGAAGTATTCTAAGGACTTTAATTACTAATACAGTATAAGAAGTATATAAATATAACAACTCTATACTGATTAATATCCTAATTAGAAAATAACTAACAACTCAAGACTGTAAAATTATTAATTTAGAAGCTACAAAACATATAGTAACATACTAAAAATATTACAACATAGTGTACAGACTACTTAAGGAACAGAGCCACTCAGAAGTAAAAGAAATAAGGATAAAGAATTAATATGTAAAGTATAAATACTGTAGTAGAACCACCTATATAAAGTATTGTACTTAATAACAGTTTATTTAAGGACAGCTTGTGAACTAGCTGTAACATCTTACTCTCATACAAAACTTTACATAATACTACTATCCTTTACCTTGAAATCTAAAATACTTTATTATACTCTTAAAAGTATTAACTCCCCCTTTGCTAGGTGCAAGTACTATCAATACTATACTAGTAGTAAAAGGCTGAGACTATATCTAGGACTAACAGTTAAGTAGTTAAGAATCTGCCTACTGTCTGTAAATCTATATGTTAGAATGTGTATTCTTAGTATTAGATTGTGCTCTGGATTAGGAAATCCCCAATTGCCTTATGTAGAATTACTGCACTTGGAATGTCTCAGATTATTGGACTTCACTATGTAGTATATAAGGTAGATACTTGCTTGATGTCTCAATAAGAGAGAGTACTTGGGGCACTCCTGCTATGCTTGTTAAAAGGTTATGAGCCTTGGTGCCCATTGAATGCCCCCACACACTTGCTCTCACAGAACACCTTTGCCTCCTGCCAGATCACCAAGCCCAAGACCTCCCTCTCCCCCCAAACTCATTACAATGTTGTCTACAATGCATACCTTTGTTAATGCTACAATGAAGGACTCCAATGTTACAAAGTTCTTCAAGGGAACAGAAAAGTTGGCTGGTGCAAAGGGATACAAGATATGGTGCTTGTGTATACACAGTGCACTTGCTGCTATGATGCTCTTAGACCATCTAGAGCACAATCCCCCTTCCTCTAATGATGCTGGCATATGTACAGGCAACGTTTTGTATCATTGTATAACGAAAATGATAACTGATACAATTTATGCAAACTTCACAACACATACAAGTGTTAGAAGTCTCATGAAGGTGCTTTCTGAACAATACAATGTTCAAACAACAATGACACATGCTGTAGACATATCCACATTGTTTACAGTAAAAGGGCATGTATCACAGTTTGATAAGACGTTAGACAACATTGAACAAATCTACAGACAGTTGTCTACACATAATAAAGCTCTCAATAACAATACATACATCTCAGCAATTAATCTCACTACTCCTTGTGAGTATAGATGGGTAGCAACAATGCTAGACAGGCAGATTACCCATTATAATCAACTACCAACAGTTACAGCAGCTCAGAAAGACATTCTGACACCAGCTAAGCTGATACACAAATTACAAAACATATATACTGAGTATCATTCTTAGTACTCTCAAACAAAACAAGATACTGAACAAGACAGCCTACAAATGAAAGGCAAAAGTGTAGCTAAAGGCAAAACGAAGCCTTACAATAAAGTTAAATGTTACAACTGTAACAAGTACAGGCATATGTCAAAAGACTGCCAAAATCCACTAACAAGCAAAACAATGGAAGCTTGAAAGAAAAAGCATAGGCAAACAGCTACTGCTTCTACTACTACTACTACACTGTCTCAACCTGCACTTAATACAGTAGTATTCATTGGAGACAATAATGAAACAGCATTCATTGAAGACGTTAATGAAATGCTAATGCTAGAGTCTGTAATAACAGAAGCCTCAGCATCAAGTTCCAGCAGCTTACCTGTTCAATCTGCTCTATCTACTGAATCCAATGTATTTTCAGCATTTGAAGTACAAGAAGAAGGTGTCATGCAAGTAGACGATTTCATGAACTCATTTGACAATGCAAAAGAAGTCATTGAAGAGTTCAATTACAATCCAAACATATGTATCAACACAATACATTGTAATGATACTGAACTAATACATTGTATTAATATATTGGACTCTAGTGCAAATGTACACACTACTCCATACTTGTTCTGTCTTACAAACATTCAGAACTCGACCCTAATAAACATTACAATTGTG
>NW_006760386.1:6064443-6069451 GCF_000271605.1 Fomitiporia mediterranea MF3/22
AAACACTTAATGTAGTACTGTAATAAGTCTTTACAGCTGTTATAGTTCTCTACTCTTACACTCTCAGTTCTACAGGTTCTACACCCTTCTGTACTAGAACTTGTAAGATATACTCACTTTACTAGTCCTAATCCTTAGGAATAGTAACAGAATAGAGTATAGAGGGTAAGACTTGTAGACTTGTAGAGTGAGAGGGTAGAGGAGTCCTACTTTAGTCAAGCTACAAGTGTAGCCTAGTAGGTTAGTAGTAGAGTACTTCCAAGTACTAGGTAACTTAAGTTAATAAAACTATCTTTTGAGGGCCAAACTAGCCTCCTTATATACCTTTTGCTAGAGTAATATTACTCTAGTGACTTTAGTAACTCTCTTTACTATTGTTTCTATAAAGTAGAGCTGGCTAATCCTTTAGACTGTATGCTACACTAGTTTGTGTCTTCTATTAATCTGCTAACACTAGTTTGTGTCTTCTTATATCCTAGATTAATCTTCTAATAACTCCTTTACTATATTATTATGTCTTCTATACTTCCTCTCATACTTCTAATGACTTCTTATGAGTCCTCCCAACTAGTTATACTGTGTAAGCTATGTAATACTTTTCCTATAAAGTAGAGCTTTCTATTGTTCTTATAACTCTGTCTGACTCAACCTGTACTTCCTGTACACTAGTTTGTAATATACTTTCTCATAAGGTAGAGTATTATAACTTCTAATAACTCCTTATGACTTCTGTAATATAAAAGGCTGTACTTCTGTACTACTCCTAGAACTTACAATCAAAGTTCTAGACTGTCTTGTGTACACTCTAGAACTGACAACTAATGTTCTAGATCTTTCTCTAAGTCTTCTTTAATAGACTTAGTTTAGGAGACAATTATCCTTATTAACTTCTAGTCTTATCTTTATACTTCTGTATTTAATCATAGAACTTATAACTAAAGTTCTAGATTGTCTCATGTATTCCTCATGTTGTCCTCATATAGTCCTCATGTTTATGACTTCATTACTTTCCTATCTATATAGATAAAGTGTATAAAGGAGACTACTTTCCTATAGTCTCTCCTTAGAGCTCTTAGTTCCTTTCCTTTACACTAGTACTAGTCCTCCTTAGGTATAGAGCTTCAGAGTATTAGCTCTGACTCTTTACTAGCTTTGATGGTCCTTTGTCTTCATATAAAGAGTTTCTAGCTAACTATGTAGTTTCTCCTTAAGTAAGTATAATATTTTCCTTTATCTTCTTTAGGTTTTCTCCTAGTCTTTTCTATTGTACTCCTTACTCTAGACACTATACTCTTTCCAGATCCTCTCTCTATACAAGCATTCTAAATGACTTGTCTTTAGTTAAGGTTATCAAGTAATACTGTACTAGAGTATGTGTTTAACCTTAGAGAGATAAAGACCTTATTTACAGGTTTTGTTACCTTTTTCTAACTGACTTAGTACTTACTCCTTCCTGTCCCCTCTCTCTACTAATAGCTTGATTACCTATTAGTAATGATTAGAGGTTAATAATGCTGAGCTGGAGTTCTTACTAAGTAGGACAATAAAGGTAGCCTAGTTGATCTAGTCAATCTCTAGACTTGTGACTAATAGAGTTTTGTATATAAACTACTTGGTTCTAAGTCTTGAGTTAGGCTTTCCAAACTTAGTTACTGTATTTTACAATTCCTAACACTCAGTCCCTTCTAAGTAATACTTTCTTGAATAGTATTACTATTATTGTAAAATACTTGCTTTATAATTAATTAGGCTGGGATTTAATTTTGGGTGGGATTTGTGTCCTTCCCTTTCTGTTTCCTTTATTTTGTATGTCCTGTACTAGTATCTTTTCCTTTAGATACTTTACTTTTATAGTCTGTCTCTTTTGTATTCTGTATTAAAGTGAATATAAATGCCTTTTCCTTTCATTTCAGCTCTTTTTATAGCTTACTTTCATGGCTGAAAAGTAAGAGCCACACTTGTGAGTATAGTTTTCCTTTTAACAGTTGTAACTAGTTAACTTATTAAAAGGGCTTCTACTTTTACCTTAGTTGCTATAATTCTACTTTCAGTGTCAGTCTGTAATATAGACTAATGTGTCCTCTGCTTCCTAGTTCTTTACTAGCTAGCTCTAGTTTGACTAGTATTCAGACTCCCTGACTGAAATAGTACACTCTAAAGACTAAATTTAACTAGTAGGAAGTCATTCCCTCTTGTTTGTAGTTTCCAGTTTAGTTACCCCCTTTAGTTTTACTTCTGTTCAGAAGGTGTGTATAGAGCACCTATTATATGTCCTTGTGAGTGTAGAGAAAACATATAATATACTAATACCCTTTTTATCCTTGTATTAAGAGTAGTTTTCTGATTTACTCAAATTATGTTATTATAACAATCTAGTACTTCAGATTTGTTATAAGAATAGTTTAATGTCTTGTTCAGAACATTACTCACTCAGTTAAGAGCTATTATACTATAATAATCTAGTACCTTCAGATGTATTATAGGAACAGTTTAGAGTCCTATTCAGGACTTTACTCACTCAATTAAGAGCTACTATACTATAATAATCTCTTTCCCTTAGATTTATTATAGGAACAGTTTAATGTCTTATTCAGGACTTTAATACTATAATATTCTCATTATTCAAGATCTATTATAGGAATAGTTTAATGTCATATTCAGGACCCTTATTTCTATTATACCTTTTTACTCTATCTAGAGTCTGTTATCTCCTCTCATAGGAGTGACTCCCTTTTTAATAGTTTCTCTCAAGAAAATTTTGTCTTCCTCACTTTTTGCTTTCAAAAAGTAACTACTCATGATTATTTCCTATGTTCTCCTAACCTATAGTTTCCTGTCTGGATCCATAATATTGTTTACATCTTCTTGAGTAAGTTGTGGTTGTATTTGTTGTTGTCTTTCAAGTTGTTGTATAATAGAATTTCCTAGTATAGTACTGTGTTCCTTTATTTTCCTATACTCTTCCTCACAATTAGTGTGTTCCTCTTCTAATTGTAATGTTTTTATATAGTATGTACTGTTGTCTTCTTCAGATTCTTCTGTGTCCCAAGTACTTTTTCTCTTTTTCTAAGGTTGCTATCTCTTATAATTACTTGTTTGCCTCCTTTTTGTTATTAGTAGTTGGTTTTCTATAGTAGGTTTGTTGTTCAGCTAAAGTTTTTCCAACCCTTCTCTAATTTCTTTTGTACTTGAATCTGAAGCTAGAATATTAAAGTATTCTGAAGACTCTGATTTCCTTTTCATCTAGTCTTTCCACATTTGTTCTTCTTGTAGGATTATGTCTCCTATATCCTGTTCTTTAACTAGTATTCTTTTACTTATTAGTAAACTATACTCTAGTCTCTTTGTTAACCAGTTTTCTAGATGTGGTAGCTTTACTACTGTTGGATGATTTATGTGAAATTCCCTGATTAACTTTGCTGAATTAGTTAATCCTTTTCCAAATGGTTCCTAAGTATTGTCTATGTCTAGATAGTCTAACTATTTAATCAAATATTAATATTTGTTCCTCCTCTTCCTACTATCTAAGATGTTTTCTACTGTGTATTCCTATTTCTTATTGATTAACTCTGAGTCTGGATTAGTATACACTTGTCTTCCTGAATATTCCTTTTCTCTGTAAGGTATTAACAATCCTGAGTAGAAAACTGGATGAATATTCATCCCTTCTAGTAGTTTTAATTTGTAATTTACTACCCCTATTTGTTTTTCTATTTCAAATGGTCCTATATACCTGTTTGCTAACTTTTTAGTTAGTACTGCTAGATTTAGGTTTTTACTATCTAGTAAAACTAAATCTCCTTCCTTTAATTCTGGAAGATTTCCTCTGTGTTTGTCAGTATACTTTTTCATTTGTTCCTGTGATTTCTCTATTACTTCTTTAGCATTTGATTGTACTATCTTTATTTCTTCTAGGTATTTGTCTGCTTCCTCTACATTTGACTTTCTATAGTTAAAAGTTATGTTAGAATGCCTTCCATATATCAGGTAAAAGGGTGTATGTTTAGTAGCAGAATGCTACTTATTATTATAGGCAAATTCTGCTGTTAGGATAAACTCCTCCCAATCTTCTTGTCTATAGTTAACATAATACTTTAGATATTGTTCTAATTCCTGTTTTACTCTCTCTGTTTGTCCATCTGTTTCTAGATAGTAAGCTGTTAATAATGCTTGTTTAATACCTAGTTGTACACATTTTTGCTTAGTAAAATTACTAGCAAATTGTAGTCCTTTATCTGTAGTTATTTTCAAAGGTAATCTATGTTTTGAGAAAACATGTTGTATAAATAACTTTACTGTTTCTTTAGAATCTATTTCCTTTTTACAAGGAATAAAGATTCCTATCTTTGAAAATCTGTCTACAATTATTAGTACTGTATCTTTACCAGTTTGTGTAATTGGTAGTCCTGTTATAAAGTCTACTGTAGCATGTTCCCAGGGTCCTGTTAGAATTTTTAATGGTTGTAATAGTGGTTGTGTTTTTTCTCTCTTGTGTTTTGTCTTTTAGCATATTACACAAGTATTTACATATTCTTTTATTCAGTTAGTTATTCCTGGCCAATAATATGTTCTCTTTACTAATTCCAAAGTCTTTCTGAGTCCTGGATGTCCAGCTATAATACTATCATAATATTGTTAAACAATTCTGACTTTTTCTTCCTGTTTACCTTCTCTTAGTAACAGTATTTTATTACTATAGTTAGTTCCTGAGTCTGTTTCTGTAGTTTCTTCTACTGTCATTGTTTTAATCTGTATTTCTGACTCTTTGAACATTTCCTGAGAGAGTAATACAACTTCCTGATTGTCCTTTTCTTCCAGCTTATAGTCAGGTCTTCTAGAGAGTGTATCTGCTCTATTTTTCTTGCCTGCTCTGTATTCTATTTTGAAGTTGTATCTGCTTAGTTCTAGTACCTATCTTGCTTGTCTTCTGTTTAACTGCTTTTTGCTTTGAAAGGTTTTCAAATTAGATTAGTTAGTTATTATTCTAATTTAATACTTAGCTCCTTCC
>NW_006760386.1:6072417-6077946 GCF_000271605.1 Fomitiporia mediterranea MF3/22
ACAAAGAATGAAGGGGTGGTCAAAGGAATGGAATGATGAAGTAAGGAAGGGTAGTAGTAAGAGTCAGCATGCATATAGTTCATAGACAGCACCCCCAAGGGACAGAAGTCCTGAGTTCTAGTATGGAAGGGTGTAGAACCCTTGGAACTGAAGGTACAAGAGTGGAGAACTGTAACATCACCCCCCCTCTAAAACCAATTGTCCCAATTAGTGAGCATTAGGCTTGGTCAGCAGCTTAGGCATAGGTTGGAATAGTAGGGTTTGGAAATCTGTGAGGTGGAGTTGATGTGGAGCACCCAGATGAAGTTAATAGAAGTCTCAGATTGCCTTAGCAGTATGGGTGAGATTCTCAGCAGGTTCTCAAGTGTGTTCTTCAACTGGGTATCCCTTCCAGTAAATAAGGAACTTGAGCTTTCTACACACTAGCTTAGCATCTGCTACATATTCTACTTTGTATTCTGGTTTGGAACTAATGAGTTCTGGTGGAGGCAGTAGGGGTCTTTGTTATGAAGGAAAACCTAGATCATAGTATCAAGACAGTAGAACCTTGTTAAACACTGGGTGTATGTGCTTCCATGTTGCCAGAAGTTGGAGTTTGTAGGCAGAGGTGCTGACCTTCTTTTCAATAATGAAGGGTCTGAAGCACTTGTTGTCCAACTTCTTCATTAGGTGATCTGTGGTCAGGTTAGTAGCTTCCAGCATAACTTTGTCACCAGGCTGGTAATCCTTGGCCACAGACCTCTTCTGATCATAGTTCTGCTTTATAACCTGTACTGCCTTTTCCAAAAGAGCTCATGCATCCTCCCTGGTTCTGTGCATCTGTTCTACAAAGTCTGTTACAGATTTGGAACTGCTGTTCTAGTTCAGAACTGTCCCCTGGTACAGATGTCTCCCATGATTGAGGAAGAACAGGGACTGTCCTGTTACAGAGTGTTGCCAGTTATTGTGCATGAATTCTGTCAGAGCTAGCCATTCAGACCAATCTGATTGCTAATGATTGATGAACATCTGGAGGTAGAGCTCAATCTCCTGATTGACTCACTCAGTTTGACTGTCAGTCTGTAGGTGATAGACAGTAGAAGGGTTCCCTTGAATTCTAAGAAGCACATACAAGTCCTGTATGAATTTTGACTCAAATTACAGTCTGCAATCATGAATGAGCTTCCAAGGGAGTCTGTGCAACTAGAAGACATGATCCTAATAAATGCACACTATGCCTTTAGAAGTGAGTTCTGTTTGGGTCAGAACTGTGTGGACTTGCTTAGAGAATCAGTCAACAATCATACAGATAGTGTTGTAACCCTAAGACTCAGGTAGCTTACTGATCAGGTCCACCAAGACTTCTTCCTAAGGGTGATCCAGGATCTAATGCAGATGTAGGGGAGCCCAAACCCTTGTCTGGTAGGCCTTAGTCTGTTGGCACATATTGCAACCAGTCACATACTTCAGGATTTCCCTCTACATTCTGGGCCACCAGTAGTTCTGAGTGATAAGTTCCTGTGTTTTGTGTTGGCCCAGATGTCCTACAGTCAGATTGTTGTGATGAGCTCAGACAATGTCCTCCCACAGCTTCTGATCCTTTAGAATGTACAGTCAGCCTTCCTAGTAAACCTGTCCATCCTCATCCTCCTCCCAATCCCTTACCTACTTCTCTAGCTGCTTCACTACAACCTAGTCCTGTGTGTGTCTCAGAGCTTACTGTATGTGGGTGACAAAGTCAACATCCTTGGATTCGAGTCGGATCTCTTGGATTGTCTTGGACACAAAACAGGAATTGTCTAGGAGAACAAGATTTTTGTTATTATTCTCCCCCCTTTCATGACCTACTTGTCTCAAGAGTAAATCAGCTTTTGTCATTTGTGTTCTGAGTTTGTAGGTCAGCACAAAGTCATAGTCCTACAGTTCTAACATCTAGCAGGCCTGGCAGCAGTTGAGCTTCTGAGGTGCCTGGAAGTACTGGAGATTAAGGTGATCACTCCAGATCTTAAACTTCTACACTACACTAAGGAGATATTGACACTACTCTTTCAGGGAACAGACAATTGCAAGGAGTTCCTTGTCATAGATAGAGTAGTTCTGTTCTGTTACAGAGAGGGATTCCAATTGGAATGCTATCAGACACTACTTTCTGTCAATGAACTAGGACAGTACTACTCCATTTGCAAAGTTGGAAGAGTTGGCTTTGACTCAGAACTTGTCTACAACTGTTAGAACTACTAATACAGGCTTACTGGTGATGGCCTGCTTGAGGGACTCAAACACAGACTACTGCTGATCATCCTATTACCAAGGAACTTCCTTGCTGGTGAGATCATGAAGGGGCCAGGCAATAGTACTAAAGCCTTGAATGAAGCATTAGTAGTAGTTTGCAAACCCAAGGAATGCTTGGACCTGTTTCAGGTTCTAAGGTTGTAGCCAGTTCCAAACTGTAGTCACCTTTGCCAGATCCATGCAGACCTCTCCTCCACTAATTACAAAGCCCAGATAATCTACTGACTCCTGTACAAAAGAGTACTTTGCTTCTCAGAGGAATAGTTTATTATCTTGGAGCTGTTGTAGAACTGCTTAGATCAGTCAGTAATAGTGCTCAACTGTCTGAGTGAAGATCAGAATGTTGTCCAGATACACACTAATGTGCCCTGAGTCAATCAGATCTGTAAGGATGTGATTCATGAATGACTGGAATGTTGCAGGCAAGTTGGTTAGTCTAAAGAACATTACAGTCAGTTTGTACAATCTGTGATTGGTTCAGAACACAGCCTTCCACTCATCTCTGTCTTGGATCCAAATATTATTGTATCCCTATTGAACGTCCAACTTAGTAAAAACCCTGAATGTATGTGTCTTATTAATGAGCTCCTGAATCAGGGGGAGCAGGTACTTGTTTTTAACAGTACCCTTATTAAGACAATGATAATCCTGGACTGGGTAGAGCTTCCCATCTTTCTTTTTGACAAAGAAGAAAGGGGAGGCTATAGAGGACTTTGAGGGTCAGATCCAGCTGTTCCAAAGATTTTCCTGAAGGAACTCATCAAGCACCTCCTGCTTGTCTCTGTTGAGCAGGTAGACCTTACAATCCTTAGGTTGGAAACCCTCAGTCAATTCAATTGTATGGTCCTAGAGACAGTGTTCAGGAAGCTAGTCAAATTCCTCTTCACTAAAGACTTTGGGGAACTCTCAGACAAAATCTGGCAGGCTGGGTCTGTGTGCATTCCAGAGTAGAGTTGTTCTAAGAGGGTTCTGGACTGGTTCTGTCTCAGACATCCTTCAGATTGACTCTATTCTGCCTCAACTAGAATATGTATCCACATATCTATCCTAGTTGAAGAAGAACAACTAGTCACCTTCATTAGAACTGTCAGTAACATTGGAAGCATCTGTATCCACTTGGAACAGTGGTGCAAGGTAGCCACAAGACTCAGGACACTAATTGAATGCAAGTGTCTACTCTAACCAGTCAATGGTAGGGTTGTGAGCCTTGAGCCATTCGAATCTAATGAAGACGTCTGTCTTTCCAAGGTTGGTGACTCTGAACTCAATGCTTTCCTCATGATCCTGAATGGTCATCTGTAGTTGGACAAACTTAGTGATCCAACTATTCCAGTTTAGAGTTCTGTCTACATTGTATACTAGGATTGGAAGTAGAACACATTAAGTAGGGAGGTGGTGTTCCCACACAAAGGCCTCATTGATGTACAAACTAGTGCATCCACTGTCTACCAGAGCTGTTGTTCAGATCTGGGGGGATCCTGAGAAGGGAGCCAAGAGGATGGGGACCTGGAGCTAGTGCTCAGAATGTCCTCAGATGAACTGCTGCTTGTTCTGAAGGGAATGTACAGCTTGCACAGCCTTGTTGTCTGAGAGGGTGAGTATATGTACCAACATTTCCTCATTAACCTCTCTCTTTCAACAAGGACAGACTTATGTCCTCAGCTGTGAACTCAGCTGAGGCCATCCCTGCTTAATACTACAGACAAACCACTGAGTAGTGAACAGGGCTGGGTAATGTTCTGAATGTTCTGAGATCTCAGAATGCAGAAGTGGCAGGTTGGATTGTGTGGATTTAGACTCAGATAAAGTGCAAAGAGAAGAATCAAAAGAATCAGAAGAAATAGGAGAACTATCTACTTTTGTTTTCAACTTTTTTCTATCTAATAAATAATTTTGTTGATTTATTTTTTCTACTTTTTCTACTTTTTCCACTTTTCTTACTTTATTTACTTCTAATCCTACAGTGTCCATTGAATCAAAAGTGGCCATTAAAAAATCCGAGTCATAGCCCTTCAGCACTACATTCACTGTTGGGCCTCTACAAAATCCTAGGGTACATAGTCAGGGTCTAGGAGTTTTGAGGTGACTTCTGGATTTGTGGAAAAGGCTTCTTACTACAAATCCTGCTTGTCACTTGTCATCACTCTAATAACCTGACAGATGTGCTGTTGCTTCTGTGGGCAGTCCTTAATTTGGTGCCCTGACTTTCTGTAGGCAAAGCATGCTCCTTACTTTCAGGCTTCTCTAATGTCTATCAGAACAGATTGATTGTGAATTACAGGCAGATTGATCTGAGGGCTTGGAACTGTCAGAGTCAGATGCATGTGTGGGTGTTCTGTACAGACTTGATACATCCAAGCTGTAGCTTGGTTGAAGGAGATGGCACACGTCTTCCACTTAGTGTAGGTGACTAGTTCTAGCATTATTCCAAGAATCTTATCAACCAGTTCCAGGTGAAGAGCTTTTTCAAGCATTCTAATGAGGACATCATCAAACCTGAGTATGAATCCTGCCTTCTAGGCCAGGATATTGAACTCCTGAAAGAAGGCATCAGCAGAACGTTTGCCCTGTCACAGAGATGCAAGCTTGTTCTACACATTGTGCTTCTCATTCAGATTGATGAAGGAAGCATGGAGCTGCCCCATGAATTCCAAGTATGACTCATTGTTCTAAAGTTGGATCAGGCTTCTGATCCAATAACCTTCAATCCAGTTCTGGGCCCAGGTGGCTGTGTTGCCTTCCTTCATGAAGGAGAGGACAAATAGGATGTGATTGAGATCTGAGGATAGATCAGTTGAAGCAGCAGCCATGTATAGTTTAACTTGGCACTGGAAGTCCTTGAAGTGCTGCCTATTAAAGTCCAAAGGGTAGGCTACATACACTTTCTTTCTAGAATGGGTTGTGACTTCCAGAATGATTGGAACAGGTTCCAAAGGGGCTGGGGGCATGTGGTTGGCAAAGGCCTCTTGGATAGAGGTCTGTATGTATTGAGCTAGTTCTGCTTGTAACTACTGATCCAGTAGGACAGCAGGGGTGGCAGTTAGTATAGTAGGGTCTATGTTTACACTACAAAGGAATCAACACTAAACTAAAAGGGGTAATGAATAGAAGAAGGGTGGCAAAAGTTTAAAAGGGTTTAGAAAGTTTAAAATTTAAAAATGTAAAAGGGTCAGGACAAAGGAAAGAGATCAACACAACAGTGTGTACCAATGCCTGAAATGTAGGAGAGTTGTAGGGTGGTAATAGGTAGTCTTGATC